>NC_053489.1:631121904-631366904 GCF_905171775.1 Rana temporaria | reverse complement strand
GGCGGGGTTCCACCCATGCATAACTTGTTCAGTTACCTGTGAATGGATAGACCAGGGCCTGGCATTTTTTCTTTGAATCTGGGACCTAGGAGCTAAAACAAAGCTTTATTTACTCTTGCAAAGGAGGTGTGGCGCTAGAATTATTGCTGTCATTACGTGGCGTTGTGTAACATGTATCGCAATCAACGTTTTCAGGTGTAGGCGCACTAATGCGTGCGTTTACATTTGTATGTGCGTATATGTGGGGATGGGGAGGCTTCGACTTCTTCTCCTCCCTTCATTTATTTAAAAAATATATATATATAATAAAAATAAATTGGGAGTGAGGGGGCTTGGATTTTATGTGCTTTGGTGTAACACTTTGCATTTTTTACAATGAGAGAAAAAAAGTTTTACTAATACTACTGTGGTGGGGTTTTGTGTGTCTTGTTTTTTTTAAGATTCTCTTCAATCGGACATCCAGGGTCTAAAAGCAACAAGGGGAGAAGAGCACACTCCACTCTACCCGGCGGCATCCGCAATGCCGGTCCCACAGATGGGCAAGCAGTGCCTAGGATACATAGCCAGGGGCATGCTGGGTGTGTGAAATAGACGATTTGTACTCGGGGCATTCACCATGTAGCCCTTGGTGACAATGCTCCGGTAATCCTCCAGCCCAATCTCCGATCACCCCGAGAGCGGAGCGATGACAGCCCGACCTGCTCAATTAAAACTGAGCCGCCCACCTCTGCACCGAGCCCGCCCCGAAATCTGATCTGTCCTCCCGGACAGGGGACACGCCCAATCCCGTCCAATAAGCCCAGCCCCTTTAAGCTGGGATTGCCTCCGACACACTCGGCTGGGAGCTGGTGTCAGCAGTGATTCGGCTGACAAAAGCCCAGGCACCAGGACCCAATTTCTAGTTGTAAAGGCAACCTGGCAACTGGAATTTGTTGAGCCCTGGTATAGATTACAAGTACCGTCAGCCATTGCGGCTGACAGCTCGTAGTTCTCAATGAACTAGTAGGGTGCTGGTGAGCACTCTGATAGTAAATGGTTTCTTCCTGCTCTCAGGAGAGTCTGCCGAAGCGTTATGCCCCCGTACACAGGATCCGATTTCCCTTGTCTTGCATACACTCGGACACACCAAATTCCGACCGTCAAACGCGGTGACGTACAACACTACGACGATTCCAACTGTGTGTACGTGGCGTTGGATTGCACCCACGATCTGCTGATCACGGGTGCAATGCTTTGCTGGTTTGTTAGAAAAAATGTGCATTGGTTTTTTCTATCTTCAAAAGGTTAATTTAAACTTTTAGTAATAAGTGATATTCAAGCCTCAATTTTTATTCACTTTCAGGAACTGATTTAATGCAGCTGCTTTCTCTCCTAATCCAGGCCTTTAGAGGAAGAGGTACTCATGGATGCAATTACTAGTAGTATTGGCCACATCCCCGAGCAACATATAACAAAAGAGACTATACCCCCTGGGTGGGACTTTACAAGCCAAACACAGTGTTGGTAAAAAATATGATCTTTAATGGGACAAGACATACATAACTTGGCACTTGATAAAAGCACACAATGTGCACCTAGGTCCATATGAAAGCAACAAATGTCCAAAATACAAAAACAATGCCACCAAAACAATACATGTGCCAAAAGATGGCGAAAAAAGAGCAAAACAAAAAAGCACTCTCCTAGTGGGTGATGTGAGTATGCCCGACGCGTTTCTGGTTAACAAACGAGGCCTGTGTTCCTTTTTTAGCTGGTGCTATGACCACTGATGCAGGTTTTGCTGTTTCAAGGTGGTGATTTTTCTTTTGCAGCATCCAATGCAGTCACCCTTTCATACAAGGACTAGCATTGTATCTCCCTACACTGTACATCAATAGAAACACACCGCCCCATAGCCTAGGATGGTAAGGCACTCCTCTCTTCCTCCCTTCTCAGAGTTAACAGATGAACTGAAGACTACACTGTCCACTATTAACTCTTTCTTGTGAAAACTGGAAGTTCAGGGAAGCCACACTGAGAGTAGCTTTGAACAAATCACTTACTGTTTATTTTATTGTATGCGGTAAAATAAACAACGATGCATGTTTAATACTGCTTTAACCGTCCACCACATATGTGCAACGACAGAAGGGTGGTGTAACGGTTACCACCGTTTACGACCTTCCATCAACCCACGACAGCTTATCGACACTCCACAATCAGGCAAACGAAAGCGGCCCATAAGAATTCCCCCCAGACACGAGACACACAGCTCTGTTCTGGTTTCAAAATGCAAGACAACTTTAATGGTTAGCTCTCAAGGTTATATACAATTTAAGCATGAAAGGAACAATCAAACTCTCCACCCACACCTCACACCGTGGAGGGGCTTCAATACACCTTCAGATGGCTGATTGCTAAACCTTCCAGACATCTCGGTGCCGGGCTATAATTATCATGATCTAATCACTCCACCTGAGAAGTCACATTCCTTCATTAACAGAATTCAAACAAAACACCATCTCACAATGAATTCCCCTCAAACCACATCTTTAGACAGACGTTCTGTCTCCGCATACAGCTTGACAAGTTCCATTCCACACACAAAACAGTATTTAGCATACATAATTAGAGATCCTGGACCAGGCTCAATTAGCATGTCAACAGTCTACACAGAGAGATGAGTCATAGAATAAACCAACACTTTGCAATATGAGCTATTAGTAATGTCCCCTGTCCTGTAATTTAGGATATAATTTCTCAGTCACCCTATGGCCCTATCGGACATAAGGTGACCCTAGACATAAGAGTTATTAATGACGCTAGCACAGGAGTACCCCTCATCCTTTCAAAGTCTCTGTTTGTCCCGGGTCATTCCGTTACAGGTGGGCTTTACTTCCCACACACAGCAGATATGCGCTGCTGGGTGGGTGTTATTTATGTACATTTGCTTGGCGCAAAGACCGAGCTGTCAAAGACTGCTCTCATTCCTGGCTAAAGATCAGTAGCTACTGGGACTGCCTTCTGATTGTGAGACCATTGTGACCGTGGTTACAGGATCGCCGATCCTCCTTGTCTCTGGGTGTTCCAAACAGTTTAAAGGGATGCCAAAGTGGACAGCACGGGGTTCAATAAACTGTGTGACCCCCCAATACGTCTCTGGAGTAGGATTATTCAGGCAAGGTAATTATATACCAATATTGTACAATAATCCCAGTTCATAAAAACCGAATGCATGCAGAATGTTCATTACCATGTCTTATTTGCTTTTATTTAGGAATTGAAAATAGATTTTTCAATTCACTGAAGGCCTCAGCCTAATTAACCTCAAACCAAATGATTTCAGTTTTTTTTTTACGAAGTCTATGACATGGTTTATTGCTCATTAAAATACAGCTGGCTTCACGTTGGTAATTACACGGAGTCTGGCCCTAGTGAGGGGAGGCAGAAGATGAGAAATTAACTCTTCGATTTATGAGCAAATGCAGCTTTTATGCCCCGGTACACACGATCGGATTTTCCGTCTGAAAAACCTTGGATGTTTTTTCCGACGGAATTCCGATCAAGCTTGGCTTGCGCATACACACGGTCACACAAGTTCTCTGAAATTTCATCTGTCAAGAACGAGGTGACGTACAACACTACGACAAGCCAAGAAAATGAAGTTCAATGCTTTTGAGCATGCGTTGAATTGTTTCCGAGCATGCGTCGGAATTTTGCGTGTCGGAATTGCTACAGACAATCGGATTTTCCGGTCTGAATTTTTCCCGACGGAAAATTCGAGAACCAGCTCTCAATCTTTTGTTGGTGGAAATTCCGACAGCAAAAGTCCGATGGAGCATACACACGGTCGGAATTTCCGTTCAAAAGCTCACATCGGACTTTTTTGCTGTTTGGAATTTCCGATCGTGTGTACGGGGCATTACAGATCAATGCCTAATATGATGTGAGAAGATCCCAGTTCCATACCCGAGCAGTATTTTGTTTGTAGTCCAAAACCTATTTGATGAGAAAAATATTCAAGTCAAATAAGTTCATCTATTTAGAAAAACTGAGGCCCAGATTCACGTACATCGGCGTATCTTTGTGCGGGCGTAACGTATCCTATTTACGTTACGCCTCCAACTTTTTCAGGTAAGTGCCGTATTCTCAAACGAAAGTTGCAGCGGCGTAGCGTAAATAGGCCAGCGTAAACCCGCCTAATTCAAATGTGGTAGATGTGGGCGTGTGTTATGTAAATTGTATGTGACCCCACGTAAATGACGCTTTTTACGTGAAAGTATCCCAGTGCGCATGCTCCAAATTAACCCGCAAGAAGCCATTGCTTTCAACACGAACGTAAATGACGCCCAGCCCTATTTGCGAACGACTTGCGCAAACGACGTAAAATTTTCAAAATTCGACGCGGGAACGACGTCCATAATTAACATTGGTACGCCGCATCTACGCCTCATATAGCAGGGGTAACTTTACGCCGGAAAAAGCCTAACGTAAACACCGTATCTGTACTGCGTCGGCCGGGCGTACGTTCGTGAATTTGCGTATCTAGCTGATTTACATATTTCTAGGCATAAATCAGCGTACACGCCCCTAGCGGCCAGCGTAAATATGCAGTTAAGATCAGACGGCGTAAGAGACTTACGCCGGTCGGATCTAATGCAAATCTATGCGTAACTGATTCTAAGAATCAGGCGCATAGATACGACGGCTCAAACTCAGAGATACAACGGCGTATCTCCTTTTGAGAATCTGGGCCTGAACCTGTAAAATAACTCAATCGAAATAAGGGGCTTGTTGGTTCCAAATCTTTTAAGCAACTATCGGCCATCACTTGCAACTTCCATCTAACCCCTAAAAACCTGCACCACCACGGGGGTCTGAAACCTGGCCCTATTCTGGTGAATGGGTCGCGTTGGGCATGCGGCACTCAATGCACATAATTGTTGCCACGTTGAGATGCTTTGCGTGTGTACACCTCCCGCCTTTCCAGCTTAACCACTTAAGCCCCAGACCTTTAGGCAGCTAAATGCCCAGGCCAGGTTTTGCGATTCGGCACTGCGTCGCTTTAACAGACAATTGCACGGTCGTGCGACGTGGCTCCCAAACAAAATTGGCGTCCTTTTTTCCCCACAAATAGAGCTTTCTTTTGGTGGTATTTGATCACCTCTGCGGTTTTTATTTTTTGCGCTATAAACAAAAATAGAGGTGACAATTTTGAAAAAAATTCAATATTTTCTACTTTTTGCTATAATAAATATCCCCCAAAAACATATATAACATTTTTTTTCCTCAGTTTAGGCCGATACGTATTCTACCTATTTTTGGTAAAAAAAATCGCAATAGGCGTTTATCGATTGGTTTGCGCAAAATTTATAGCATTTACAAAATAGGGGATAGTTTTATTGCATTTTTTAATTAATTATTTTTTTTTTACTACTAATGGCGGTGATCAGCGATTTTTTTTCGTGACTGCGACATTATGGCGGACACTTCGGACAATTTTGACACATTTTTGGGACCATTGTCATTTTCACAGCAAAAAATGCATTTAAATTGCATTGTTTATTGTGAAAATGACAGTTGCAGTTTGGGAGTTAACCACAGGGGGCGCTGTAGGAGTTAGTGTTCACTTAGTGTGTGTTTACAACTGTAGGGGGGTGTGGCTGTAGGACTGACGTCATCGATCGAGTCTCCCTATATAAGGGATCACTCGATCGATGCAGCGCCATAGTGAAGCACGGGGAAGCCGTGTTTACATACAGCTCTCCCCGTTCTTCAGCTCTGGGGAGCGATCGCTACGGAGCGACTATAAACGAATAGCCGCGCCGTCGTCCCGGATCGCTCCCCGCGGGAATACGACCGCCGCATGTAGCGGGGGGGGGGGGGTGTCCCGATCGGACCCCACACACGCTAGAAGGCAAGGACGTACATGTACGCCCATTTGCCTGTACGTGCCATTCTGTGGATGTACATATACATGCGGCGGTCGGGAAGTGGTTAAAGAGTAGCTGTAAGGGCAGCTTGACCATATGTTTTTACAGTTCTTTTCAGAAAGAAAATACAACATGAGTAGAATAGCCTGCCCCTGCCAGCATGCTGTAGAGAAGTATTATTTCTCTTTGTGTGAAAGCAGCGGTCTGTCTACAACACGTGCCCCCCGGAGTCGGCCCTATAGCTCTGCCATCTGCACAGCTCATGTTTCCTGCTGAGCTCTGACTAGTAAAGGGCATGCAGGGACCAGGGTACTTCTCTACGGCATGCTGGCAGGAGACAGGCTTTTCTACTCAGGCTGTGGCTGCTTTCTAAAGAAAACAAACTAAAAGACTTTATACCCTTTTTGTTTTAATTCACTTGAGTGTGTTAAAGTGGATGTAAACCCCCTCTCATCCTTTCTAAACTACTGCCATAGTGCTGATCTATAAGGATATAGATGCCTCATGCATGTATCCTTACCTGTCGAATGTCTCCCCTCTGTCTGTTATAAGAACTGAAAAACTGCAGATTCTGTGGGTGGGTCTGTTGTCTGGAGCTCGGTGGGTGGAGTCGTGATGTCAGTAGACTCCCCGCCCACCTGTACACTCCCCTTGTCAGCATGCATTTGTTCCTGTGTATGTCTTAAATTCTGCTATAATCACTAACATCCAGTCTAAATCCAGAAAAGTAACCACATGACTTCAGAAAAGCAGTGGGGGTGGAATTAAAAAATAATGCCTATCTGAAGCTAGTGCATGAGATATGTAAATAACCTGTCACTCACAGCAAGGGGGGCGGAACGGACTAAGGTTTTTCTCTGTAGGTCCGTTTTATTTCACTGAGCAATACAAGAGGATTGCTCAGAGCTGGATTAACCCTGTGTGGCAAGACTGGGCACAGATGATAGGAAATCTTATACTCTACATTGTGACAGCAAAAAAATTACATCCACTTTAAGCTGCAGCTCCATTGAGCTTTAACGGACTTGCCTTCAGTGATGTAAAATCTAGCTTGCTGTGGGCCATTGCACTTTGCAGATTTTATACAGCTATATGAAGTAACCCTGAATGTCACTTTGCCCGTGTCCTCTAACCCGTCTGCATTATGTCTCTGAAGTCTTTCCACCTGGGTTTTATTAAAATCATGTCAGTTGCTTCTTTGCCTTGGAAGAAACCAGCAAGTTACTTTATCACCCTGCATGTGACCTTCTCCTGTTCCTCTTCTTCCTCTCCTATATAGTCGTGTGAGACATGCATAGCATTCCTGGCATTGCATCTTTAACAGTCCTAAAGGGTAACCGTACTGCATTTTCAGATTCACATTCTATGTTAATATTTACGGAGAAGTTAAAGGGGTTTTAAAAGGTACAATTTTTATTTATTTTTTTCCCCTAAATAGCTTCCTTTACCTTAGTGCAGTCCTCCTTCACTTACCTCATCCTTCCATTTTGCTTTTAAATGTCCTTATTTCTTCTGAGAAATCCTCACTTCCTGTTCTTCTGTCTGTAACTCCACACAATAATGCAAGGCTTTCTCCCTGGTGTGGAGTGTCGTGCTTGCTCCCTCCCTTGGACTACAGGAGAGTCAGGACACCCACTAACGCACTGCTCTTTTCTCTATCTGCAATGTAGAGAGTGTCCTGACTCTCCTGTAGTCCAAGGGAGGGGGCGAGCACGACACTCCACACCAGGGAGAAAGTCTTGCATTACTGTGTGGTGTTACAGACAGAAGAACAGGAAGTGAGGATTTCTCAGAAGAAATAAGGACATTTAAAAGCAAAATGGAAGGATGAGGTAAATGACGGAGGACTGCACTAAGGTAAAGGAAGCTATTTAGGAAAAAAAATTGTAGCTTTACAACCCCTTTTAAGTCCGCCATAGACGGTTCAAATCTCTGCCGATTTAGCAGGAACCAGCCAAGATTTCAACCGTGTATGGGCAGGCTGATTGTACCTGTTGTGGAAATTTGAAGATGTATTTAATATGTATTGTCATAATGGCACCCAGTCTTGGTACTTCCGCAACCCGCTCTACAGAGCTGACTGGGGCAGTCTCAGACTGGTTGAGATGCACTTCCTGATTTGGAGAAGGGTGTTTGTGGAGTGGGGTATCGGCCAGCGAAACGGCCCCTGTGTCATGCAGATATTCACCTGTGCGATGCGTCCACCCTGCAGGCACACTATCGGTTTAGCGGATGTGTGCTTTTGTCGTCTCTGTGTCTGATCAACATAAATGTGGTGGCATGAGCATACAGCTGTTATATAGGCTCCCCTCATCAGGAACTGTGTTCATTGGTTATAGTATTATTACTGTATCGTATCGTGGTGTTTTATTATTTTGTTATTGTTACTGTATTGAATCCCTGTTGGAAGGGTTTATCTGTGTTGTCAAATTCGTATATGGGCATCTGCTGGGTGGAGCTCACACCCAGTGAGCTCACTTCCTATGGAGGAGGTCACATGTTGTGACATCACTTCCTGCTGGGTTTTTAATAAAACTGCCTGTGAGAGCGTCGGCAGACCAGTGATGGCTGGGAGCTAGAATGAGAACAATTGGTGAGGTCTCTTGACTTGAATGGATGGGCAGGGAATGCATGGTGAGTGAACTTATTTAGCTTAAAGATGGCTTATTTCACTAAGACGAAACCTGTGCTTTTAAGCACAGGGCAAAATGGCGGTGTGCTCTGCATACAGCCAATTTTGCCATGACATACCCAATTCGATCCATTGATTCACTTGAGTACAACCAGCATGCTGGATTTTTACATGTGATTATTGCCAGCGCCTATTATCCCTAGCAATAAACTGTGTTCTCCCGGCAGGGATGGCTCCCTGCGCTCCTCTGTCAGGAGAACACAATAGCTCTGCGGGAGGGATTCCCCCATCAGCACTGACTGTGTTGATTGGAGAATCGAGCGACTTTCTTTCCTGCAACCCCCAAGGCGTTTCGTCAGCAACATCTGATGTCATCAGGGGTTCTTATTGGAATTTAGAAAAGGACCCGATTAATTTTCTTAGGACTATTAAGGTGGCGTTAAACCCAAAAATGTAATATATTGCAGATTATCGATCATTAGATGTGGTAGCTGCATTGGTTTTCTTTTCTTAGGCTTTTTTTTCCCCCCTCTGTTTTCACCTGGTGATCTGGCAAGTAACGTACCTTCTGTGTTAAAATTCCTCCACTTTAGATGAAAGCGGAGTTCCTACTAAAATAAAAATATTAAAAGTCAGCAGCTACAAATACTGCAGCTGCTGACTCTTAATATTCGGATGCTTTCCTGTCCCAGGGTCCAGCGATGCGGGGTAACAAAGCCCCGCTCATCTCCCCCTCCTCTCTGCGGTGCCGGCATCACTACTGTGGGCGCCCAGCTGTGGCTACACAGCCGGGCACACACTGCACCGTGATTAGCCGAGTAATCATCTGGGAAAATGATTGCTGAGAGGGAGGAGGGAGAGGTGACCTTCCTTCTGCCGCTGCGGAGCCCAGGGAGCAAGTGGGAGCCGAAACCCTCTAAAAAAGAGGGGTGGAGCTTGGCCGATTCAGGCCCTAAAGTGGATGTAAACCCTCAAATATACCCAGTGAAGTGAACAGCCTCAAATGAGACACAGGGTTGAAACAAATCTCCCTACATAAGTTTTACATGTATATCTGCTGTCTTCAGCTTTATATACTCTTTAGAAAGTTCACACCTGTTAGAGATTTTCTCTTTCTGTTCAACACTGGAAGTGAAGTCTGGGCATACAGCCAAGACAGCTGATTGGAGGAAGGGCACACCCACCCCTTTACTTATATGTTGAGACTCTTGGAGCTGTGCTGTAAAAAGTTTAGCTCTCTGCTAGTCTATTTATTTAAAGTGGCAGTAAACCCTCCTATCATTTTCAGCCAAGGAAGCTGCCATCTTGGCCTCTGTTTAATCTACAGCTGCCATAATGCTGCACATGTGATCAGTTATGACACCAACCATTGGATGGTTTGACAGTTTAGTTAAGAGCACAACCAATGGGAGTGTTACATTTCCGGCATGTGCCGGAAAGGTAACTGTTTTATGGATGGGTTTACTTCCGCTTTAAAGCAACCTTTCTGACACAAATTTCAGGCTGGTTTTATCTCAGTTGTCGGAGAACTTCTCGGAGGTTATCATGCTAATAACGAGAATGGAGCAGGAGAAAGCCACAGGACTTGGTGCTTTGAAGAGAGATAAGAAAACATATGTGCCCAGCTCAAATTTAATGAATGGGGTTTACATCCACTTTAAGCCACTCCATATCGTTGTGATCATCCAAAATTTAAAATGCAATCTATTTGTTTGGTGGTGGCAACTCTTCATCAAGAGGATTTCATGGCGTCCACAGACATTGAGTTTCATACATGTCCCTATGCGAGGCGCCATTGTATTGCATTCGTATATTTTGCTATAGGGGACGGCTGCTTTCAGTTTGTCTTTTATTATTTTTTGATGTAATAGGGGATGGATGAGACTCCTCCCAGCTTCTGAAGCTTTGTGTCACCACGAGGGAGCTTCACTTCCTCTATTTGTTATTATTGCCCTGGGACAGAAGGTGATGGGAAATCCAGAATTCTAGAGGGGGTCACCAGAACAAGGGGTGAGGGGAAATCTTCCAAGGGGATGCATGTTACAGTAACAACAAAGGATGGCATTCCCCTCACTTTTTGGAGGTTTCTACTAGATCTCCTCTATTGGGACACAGATGGTAAAAAATAGACTAAGGCTGGTTTCACATGGACGTTCTTCTTCTTTTTTTTTTTTTTTTTTTTTTGTTCAGTCACATTTTTATTTATTTTTTGTAAAAAAATGGATACCAATGTAAATTTTTACATCCATTTTCATATGCGCTGACATCGGGTTTTTTTTACATAACAAAACACAAAAATTCCTGGGGTGGGTGGGTGTGGGGCGGATTGACACCCCATGTCCATACCAAATTTTTTTTTTTTGCACAATTTTTATTAATTTTTTTGATTTTATATATATATATATATATATAATTATACACATACACCCATATATACACACACACACACACACACACACACACACACACACACATATATATACACATATATATATATATATATATATATATATATATATATATATATATATATATATATATATATATATATATATATATATATATATATATATATAATAGGGACGTGACGGCCGGCTTCCTGGTCCCCTCCTTAGCAACCAGCTCTATATACACTTTATTATGACTTTTGTGCTCTCTTGCTCTGGTGGCTGATCACTTGGTATGTGGGAACTTAAAATAATCCCTGTCCTTTGCCAGTTCTACCTGAACATAAGTGCCCCAGGAGCCTTTGCCAGACATTGTGACCACACCCTAGGCTATGAGAAAATGAGGGTTTCCAGTGCTCTTGTTAAAGAAAAATTAACAAATTCATACACATTCACCATTCAATAGCCCTTTAGTCTGTTTTTTCAAGTGGTAGTAAGCCCTTCCATATAACCAGTGAAGTGACTGGTCTCAGGTGATACAGAGATTAAACAAATCCTCCTACATACGTTGTACCTGTTTATCTACAGGATTCTCTTCTCTAAACTCTAAGTGCAGAATTGATACGGCTTGTCTGAGCATTCAGAAAACGGGGAGGAGAGCTGAAAATACACACTGCATTGCTGTGTGCACCCTACATATTCCATAGTCCATTTCGGGAGCAATCAAGAGAAGGTGGCTACACTCTTACATTGGGACTATGGAGCCACCCTCTAACAGTTATATCACAGCAGCAAAAAATAAATAAAAGGAATTTGTAGATTTGGTGGCAGCTGAGAGCAATACTTTATTTATTTTTTTATTTTTTTTGGAAGCACAGTTTAGCGTCGCTTTTAAGTTTAAAGTGGAGGTTCACCCAAAAAATAAATTTTTAACATTAGATTGGGCCTAATTACGGGAAGCAGAATCGGGTGTTTTGTTTAAAATCAATGCAGTACTTACCGTTTTACAGATAGATGTTCTCCGCCGCTTCCGGGTATGGGCTGCGGGACTGGGCGTTCCTATTTGATTGACAGCCTTGTGCCCGTAGCATACAGCGCGTCACGAGTTGCCGAACGTCGCAGGCACCGTATAGAGCCGCACCGACGTTCGGCAACTGGTGACGCGCTGCATGTGACCGTCGGAAGGCTGTCAATCAAATAGGAACGCCAAGTCCCGAAGACCATACCCGGAAGCGGCGGAGAACATCTGTCTGTAAAATGGTAAGTACTGCATTGATTTTAAACAAAATACCCGATTCTGCTTCCCGTAATTAGGCCCAATCTAATGTTAAAAAAAAAAATCCGGGTGAACTCCCGCTTTAAAAACGTATGATGTAAATCTGCTAGAATCCTATGTTTATTCGCTGGGGTTGATTATGTTTTATTTTTTCCCTCTGTGTTGCAGGTAGGAAAATACTACTTAAAACTTGCTGAGGAGCAGGATGAGGAAGCGAACAGCTGCGCTGCAGTAGACTGGCTTCTCCAATCTGCCAAGCAAGGTCGAAGGGAAGCGGTGAAGCTTCTGCGGAGATGTTTGGAAGACAGACGAGGTGAGTTTACACTGCAGTCTTCTAAACAATTTGTATTTGCAAGAACTTCACCCGTTCGACTGTGCAGTTAGTTTTGCACAGAGTGGCCCCGATTCTCGACCTCTGGGGTCCCCCGGTGGCCGCTCGTGGCTCCTCCCCGCATTGGGAAACCACCTAGGAGAAGCGCTCTCCCTGGGGGTAACCGTGCGGGTGCGCTCCCGAGTGCAGATTTTGCATCAATAGACACAGAAAGCCGGACTTGGTCCTGCTCCCGTCCCCCATCATTGGATTTGATTGACTGCAGTGGGAGCCAATGGCTGCGCTGCTATAAATCTATCCAATCAAGCCGAGACACTGGCCAGAGAGGGTGTGTGCGCCTCCCGCGTGGGAACAAATGGGCTCAGGTGAGTAAAATGGGGGGGCTGCTCAGTGACAGAAGTTTTCACCTTAATGCAAAGAAAGCTATAAGGTGAAAAAAAACGAGGGTTTACAACCCCTTTAAGCCACAAAAAATCCTCCAACACTCTCCAACTTTTCTTCATTGCAACATTTTGGTTTTTCATAAATATTTTCCTACTTTTTCTTAAAGCGGTTGTATATTCGCTGAACGTTTTTTTTTTTTTAACCCTTTAAAGCAAAAGGCATAATGAGCTAGTATGCACCGCTTACTAGCTCACTTTGAAATACTTACCTTAGAACGAGACGTTGGTAACTTACCTGGTCCACGCCGAGGTAGCCGACATGTTGCCTCGACGTGTCTTCCAGCTCCATCGCTGTGAGTGGCTGGAGCCGCGATGTCGTCACTCCCACGCTAGGCGCGCGGGAGACTTCTTTCCGGAGAGAGAGAGATCAAAAATTCACTCGTTTGCTCGCATTTTGCGAGTGGAATTTAGTCAAGGGCGAGTGAGGAGCGGGGGTGAACCAGGCTGACAGTTTCCTGGCTGAAGCGATCAGCCAGGAAACTGTCAGCCGAAGGACACAGAGAGCGGAAGGGCTGGACTGCCCTGGCGCTGCTTTGAGCCGAGGCTGCAGCGCTATCCTTCTCCCCTTCTTGTATCTCACACACAGCGTACATCTTCCGCTGTGTGTCATGGAGCTGGGTCTGTGTTTGACGGCATGGTGTGATAAGGTCCCGCCCCCCTAGACCGGCTAATGTGATAGGCAGAACACTAATTCAATCTACTATCACATTAGCCGGTCTAGGGGGGCGGGACCTTATCACAATGTGCCGCCAAACACAAACCCAGCTCCATGGCACACAGCGGAAGATGCACGCTGTGTGTGAGATACAAGAGAAGGAGAGCGCTGCAGCCTCGGCTCAAAGCGGTGCCAGGGCAGTGTTTGTGGTGAGTCTGAAGCTATGGGGTGCAGTAATGCTGCAAGCGATGGGGTGCAGTAATGCTGCAAGCGATGGGGCGCAGTAAGGCTGCATTGATGGGTACTGATATGCTTTATGTTACTTTTGTTAATATTTATTTTTGGAACGTAATTCTGTTTAAAATATTTAAAGCGGAGGTTCACCCTTTAAAACATTTTTTGACATCACACAAAGTCGCGCCATCCTACCGACACAATGCCGGTGTTTTTTTTTTTGTCAGCACATGACTCTTAATCCCGATTTTCACCTCACGGCGATCCCGCGGGAGTGGGCGTTCCCAAGCACTGCCTGTGATTGACAGGCTTCCGAACGGCGCATACTGCGCATCACAGGTTGCCGGAAAAACCCGAACGTCGGTGCGGCTCTATACGGCGCCTGCGCACCGACGTTCGGGTTCTGTCGGCAACCTGTGACGCGCAGTATGCGCCGTTCGGAAGCCTGTCAATCACAGGCAGTGTTTGGGAACGCCCACTCCCGCGGGATCGCCGTGAGGTGAAAATTGGGATTAAGAGGTATGTGCTGAAAAAAAAAAAAAAACCACCGGCATTGTGTCGGTAGGATGGCGCGACTTTGTGTGATGTCAAAAAATGTTTTAAAGGGTGAACCTCCACTTTAACAGTGTAATTTCATGAGATAATTTAAAAGGTTGTGTTTAAGGGCGGACTTAGGGGTGGGGCAGGGGAGATGTTGGTTGGGGCAACTGGTGGCGAGTAACTCTTAAGGCTTGGCTAGGGGCTCAGGACGTGTGTGTGTGTGTGTGTGTGTGTGTGTATATATAGATATATATATAGATTATATATATATATATATATATATATATATATATATATATATATATATATATATATATATATATATATATATATATATATATATATAATTTTTTTTTTATTATAATTTTTTAACCTACAGGTAAGCCTTATTATAGGCTTACCTGTAGGTAAAAGTAAGAAAAAATTCCCTATACAACCGCTTTAAAGTATGACTAAAGGCAAAACTTTTTTTTTTTATTCAGTTTTTGTTTTAGTTCTACTTTAAATTGTGTTTAAAGTGGTTGTATAGTCTTCTTTTTTTTTTTTTTTTTTTTTGTACTTTTACCTACAGGTAAGCCTATAATTTTATAATCTCTAAGCTGATTAGTGGATGCTAGCAAATGGATACACTCCGATCATTGGGAAGAGAGGCTGGACGGAGCTGTGTCTGTGTAAACAAGACAGAGCTCTGTCCTGCCAGCAGAGATGTCATGGATTTTCTTTCCCTTCATAGAAGGGAAAGAAAATCCATTGCATATTTTAGTAACATTTTTTTTTTTTTTTTTTTATAGTGCAAAAAAAATAAACACAGTGGTGATCAAATACCACCGAAAGAAATTTGTATTTGTGGAGAAAAAAATAGCATACATTTTATTTGGGTACAGCATTGCACGACTGCGCATTTGTCAGTTAAAGTAACGCAGTGCCGTATCGCAAAAATTGGTAATAAACCTTCCGGAAGTCGAATGGTGATAGAATTGCCTGAACTATGTGAAGAAAAAAAAGGTATGAGTTTACTTGTACAGGTGATGTTGGCTCTCCTGTGCAGATGTTCTAATATTACAGATCTATTCCCTGTACTGTCCTCATCCAGGAATCACAAATGAGAATGAGAGCGAAGTAAAGAAGCTTTCCTCGGAAACTGATTTGGAGAGAGCTGTGAGAAAGGCGGCCCTGGTCATGTATTGGAAACTAAACCCGAAGAAGAAAAAGCAGCTCTCTGTGTCTGAGCTCCTGGAGAACGTAGGCCACGTCAATTCTGAAGGTTGGTGAAAAGGCAGAAATGTGTTGTGTGTGGTTTTTTTTTTTTTTTTGTTTGTTTGTTTTTACTATCTAGTATAGATCTGTTTGCTCAAGCATGTTTGTATCTTGTTTCTGTTTGTGGGTTTTAAGTAATTTTCTAGCAAAAAAAAATGTTTTAGTCTCGTAAACACCAAATCTGAAAAACACCCAAAGTAGAGAAGTGGTTAAAGTTGTAGTAAACTGCAGTGTAAAAAAACAAACACCACACCTTCCCCTGCAAGGCAATGTCATAATGTGCTAGTATGCACGTTTACTTTTTTTAAACAAACACGTTACACTTATCTGCTCTGTGCAAGGGTTTTGCACAGATCAGCCCCAAGCCTTCTTCTGGGGTCCCCCGCCAGCACTCCAGTCCCCTCCTCTTCATTGGGTTCCCCCATGGAAAGTCTCTTTCCATGGGGGAACATATGTGCACTCTCTCCCCCGAGTCCCGCTTTTGAGTCCATTGACACATACAGCAGGACTCGGTCCCCCCACTCCTGTGTAACAGCATTCGCCCAATGAGGAATAAGAGTGGTGGGAGCCACTGCACATCACTGGATCGGATCGTGCTCAGGTAACAAAAAAGGGGGGGGGGGGGGGTCTGTGGGAAGCTGCAGCACAGAAGGATTCTTACCTTACTGCATAGAATGCATTAAGGTGAAAGACCTTAAAGTGGTGTTCCGGCCGAAATTTTACTTTAGATAAAAAAATACCCCTATAATCCTCATGCTTTATGTAATCTAGTAAAGGTATGCTGTAAACCAGGGTTTCTCAACTCCAGTCCTCGAGGCGCCCCAACAGGTCATGTTTTCAGGATTTCCATCATTTTGCACAGGTGATTTGATCAGTTTCACTGCCTTAGTAATTAACACAGCCATTTCATCTGAGGGAAATCCTGAAAACATGACCTGTTGGGGCGCCTTGAGGACTGGAGTTGAGAAACACTGCTGTAAACTAAGGTCTGTTTTGTATTTTTGCACCATTGATTTCTTACTTTTGTAAGTCCCAGTGGGCCACAGCCGTCTCACTTGTGGGCATCTGAAGCCAAACTATCTCTTCCTGTATTCCATGCAGGCTGGTTACCCAGAATGCACCTCCAGATCTCACACATGCTCAGAGCAGCACAATAGGTTGTTGGTCAGGTTTCCATAGCAACAGCAGTGTCAGAGGAAGTAGCCACCCCTTAGCTATGGAAAACTCTCCTCCCCCTCCAGGAACTAGTAAGTTTAGCTACATTTACAAAGATTATAAATCTAGAAATACAAAAAGATCCTGCAAAAGGTAATTACTTTTAAAAAGATGCCAATTGTAAATGGAGAGAGGGGGGGAGAGAGGGGGAGTTTATTATTACACACACACAGGCCAGATCACCAGGTGAAAACAGAGGGGAAAAAGCCAAAGAAATGGTACCCAACATGTCACGCTTACAAATTGCGCCCGCTCGTGGCATGGCGTCAAACTTTTACCCTTAAAAATCTCGATAGGTGACGTTTAAAAAATTCTATAGGTTGCATTTTTTGAGTTACAGAGTAGGTCTAGGGCTATAATTATTGCTCTCGCTCTAACGATCGCGGCGATACCTCACTTGTGTCGTTTGAACACAGTTTTCATATGCGGGCGCTACTCGCGTATGCGTTCGCTTCTGCGCATGAGCTCGTCGGGACGGGGCGATTTAAAAAAAAAAAAAAAAAACATTTTTCTTATTTATTTTATTATTTTTTACACTGGAAAAAAAAAAATGATCACTTTTATTCCTATTACAAGGAATGTAAACATCCCTTGTAATAGAAAAAAGCATGACAGGTCCTCTTAAATATGAGATCTGGGGTCAAAAAGACCTCACATCTCATATTTAGACTAAAATGCAAAAAAAAATAAAAAAATTTAAAATGTCATTTTTTCAAATTTTTTCTTTAAGAGGCTGGGTGGGACTGACGTTTTGACGTCACTTCCGCCCAGCAGAGCTATGGGGACGGGCGAAGGAGATTTTTCCTTCAGTCTCGTCCCCGCTCAGCTCCCGAACGGTCCCGATCTCCTCCGCCGCTACCGACGGCTACTGTAAGCGGCGGGAGGGGGGGCCCCCTCTCCCGCCGCCGATAACGGCGATCTCGCGGCGAATCCGCCGCGGAGACCGCCGTTATCGTTAACAGAACCGCTGACACTAAAGATTGATACCTCGGTTGTGGCAGCAGCTGCTGCCGTTACCGAGATATCAATCTTTAAAGTTAGGCCGTATAAAGACGTACGGCGGTTTAGAAGTGGTTAAAGCAGAACTAAAGGGACCTTTTATACTTTACTCCCCCCCCCCCCCCCCCCCAATGGTCCTGCTCAGTTTCCATGTCGGTGGGGGGGGGGGGGGTGCTGCAAACGGGCAGATGGGCATGTTTATTACATGTCATGTCTCATGTGCAAAAAAACAAAATCTGCCTGCTCACAGTATATAACGGCAGATCTTTAGTTCTACTTTAAAATGGACATGAGGCATCATGCAGGGCTGCAATCCTCTTCAGGCTGTGGACATGAACTGGTTATAAACGGCTAGTTTTGAATAGACAAGATTATTTTAGTACGAATGCTTGTAACATTTTGCAGTGTTGCTGTTGCAATTGAGAAATGAGGGCAATCGTGACATGGCAAGTATTCGAGCCAATACCACAAGTGATTACAACACGGCCTCATTGTCTGCTACATGGAACGTTTAATATCATGTCATGGTTTTGTGAAGATGCAACTCCACCCATACTGGAACTTTTCCTTTTTGATATGAGTTTTTATTATAAAGTGCAAGTATGCATGTTTTATGAAATAATTTAGCAAAATCAACTAAAGGATAAGTTCACCGTTTGGGAACATGTTGCATGTTCCACCCATTTTTAGGGTTGAATAGATAACATTTTCCGGATACTGCAGTATTCCTCCCACACTCCACCCCAAAAACGCCACCCCCCCCCCCCCCCAGGCCTGCCCTCCGATGACAACAGACCAGGGAATCTTCTCCCTGCACCTGCTGTCAAAATTTGAAAAGACCGTGGCCGCGCGGGGCTGTGCTCCCACAGCCATGTCATTCACATTGTTGTGTGAACGAATAGACTACAAGTACTGTGGATAGTTAAAAAGGGAAAAAAAAATTGCGCTAGGTGCAAATATATGTGAATAGATATATCTTTGACAGATGTCCTGCCGCTAAAACACTCCAACCTTGATATAAGGCACAACAAAAATTTATGGCCAGATTCAGAGAGAGTTACGCCAGCGTATCAGTAGATACGCCGACGTAACTCTGAATCTGCGCCGTCGTAAGTTTAAGTGTATTCTCAAACTGAGATACACTTAAACCTAGCTAAGATAAGACAGCCTGCGCCGTCGTATCTTAGGGTGCAATATTTAGGCTGGCCGCTAGGTGGCGCTTCCGTTGAGTTTGGCGTAGAATATGTAAATGCCTAGATACGCCGATTCACGAACGTACGTGCGCCCGTCGCAGTAAAGATACGCCGTTTACGTAAGGCGTTTTCCGGCGTAAAGTTATTCCATCAAATAGCTGGCCTAGTCAATGTTAAGTATGGCCGTCGTTCCCGCGTCGAAATTTGAAAATTTTACGTTGTTTGCGTAAGTCGTCCATGAATAGGGCTGGACGTAATTTACGGTCACGTCGAAACCAATACGTCCTTGCGGCGTACTTTGGCAAAATGCACACTGGGAAATGTACACGGACGGTGCATGCGCCTTTCGTTTAAAACGTCAATCACGTCAGGTCACAAATCATTTACATAAAACACGCCCCCCTGTTCCTCATTTGAATTAGGCGCGCTTAGGCTGGCCCATTTACGCTACGCCGCCGTAACTTAGGAGGCAAGTACTTTGTGAATACAGCACTTGCCTCTCTGACTTGCGGCGTAGCGTAAATACGTCTCTGAAATGCGTCTCTGAATCCAGCTAATAGACTACAAGTACAGACAGCCTTTGTGGCTGATGGCTTGTAGCTCTCAATGAACTATGAGGGTGCAGGTGAGCATCCTCATAGTTAATTGAACCTTCCTGGACTAAAGAACCATCCTGTCCTTATCGGAAGTAAGGGGCAGACCGCTACATTCAGTCTGCAGGAGCCTAACTTTGCACCCCGGATTCTGCTGATTGCTGGTGCAATGTTTTACAGGCTTGTAAGAAAAATAAATAGGGAATGCACTATTTTTTTTTTAAAGATACACGTATCCTTTAACCTCCTCCCTCCTCCATCTAGACAAAGGACGGTGGGTGGTATTCCCTGTTGTTCGGGGATGAAGTCAATTATCCCAGGGATGCAGGGAAACCCCAATTTCTTTATCGTACATCACGGGACACAGAGCAGCATATTCATTACTATGTGGGTTATATGGAGTACCTTCAGGTGTTGACACTGGCAATCTCAAACAGGAAATGCCCCTCCCTATATAACCCCCTCCCATAGGAGGAGTACCTCAGTTTTTACGCCAGTGTCTTAGGTGTTAGTCATGGTTTAGCTTGCCTCCGCATCCTTGGGATTAGGTGAGCTACCGGTTCTGTCCAAAAAAGCCTGAGCGCTAAAGTGGTCAGTAACCGGACCCCAAACCCTTGGGGTATAGCCCATAATGCTTTCTTTTTAAGAGAGCTGGACCCTGGGCCCAGAACTTAGAAAACCTTTGGGCGCCTAATGTTTTCTGTTTGCCAGGGTGCTGTATGGGTCCAGGACAGTGGATCCTTCATGGAAGAAGAAGGTTACCAGGGCCTGAAGGTCTAGACATCCCCACGGAGATGGGGGAAGATTGGGCCTCTTGCTTGGCAAAGTCCTGCGGCATGGAGCAGGTAAGTAAGGGGAAAAACTTGCGGAACTTGGCTCTTAGCAAGTTTTTTCTGGGAGGTCACAGGGGACATGCCTAAGGTTATGCATTGCATCTGGCAAACCAGTCACATATCATGAAGATAGGATGGCTCTATATGTTATCATTCCCCATAAAAAGTGACCTCCCTGGTAGTGTTGGAAAAGCTGTGAGTGGGGCCTTTTGTGTACAAATGTATGTGTGTTCAGAGAGCTATGCTTACCTGCAAGCCTCCAGGCGATGCTCTATCCAGTCCTCTTCCTCATGCCTGCAAGGCAGGCAAAAAACGCTGACCTCCTCGTGTGTTCCAGGCCTGCGGCTGCAGGAACAGAGAGGCCCTTCCTCCCAACCCCCCCCCCCCGTCGGCGGGCGCGCGCGCGCGGTGCGCGTGCACGTGTTATAGGCGCATTTGGCGCCGTTTTAGCTGGGGGGGAAGGGCGGGTCAGTGGTTTAAGGAAGGGGCGGCCCTTCCTTAGTGCCACAGCTCATTCAATACTTTGGCTTGAGGGAGGAAGGACTGGAGTGAAGCACGGGGCGCTGAGGACACACAGTGGCCAGAAAGAATACTACAGTCTTCAGAAGATTGTGGTTTAGCCTAGGAATAGGCTGTTTTTTCTTTTCCATCTCATAGTCTTTTCTTTGGCAATACTACTCAGGGAGATAGAATGTTTTTTCTTGCCTAGATTGAAAAAAAAAAAAAAAAAAAAATTGTCATCTGGGGTAGAGGAAACATTTTTTATTCCCCAAACAGGTGTTTAGGCATTTAACTATTTATAAGTCCCAGGTACCAATAAGTAGCAGGTGTGCCTCGGTATTGTACCATGGCATCAAAGAACAAGCCAGAGGGTACAAAAGGTGGGGATTCCCCCACAGAGTCTGAGGTCTCGGACAGAGCTATGCCGCTGCTTTCCCCACAGGGAGCCTTTGGGCCATCGGGATCTGGGGCTGGAGCTGACGCGAGTCAACCCAACCCTAAGATGGTCACGGAGGAGGTGTTGCTCACCTCTTTAAATGAGATGCGGAGAAGCATGGGAGAAATGATAGCCGCAGCTATGCGGGGTAGTAAGCGGAATAGATCTCCGTCACCCGTGCGCGGACCCTCGGAAGAGGAGGTCCTTTCCTCTGGGGAATTGGACGACCTCTTGGACAAAGACCAAGTAGGTTCAGGGATCGAAGATCCGGATACAGAGGAGTCTGGGGCAGTCTCCCTGAGGGAGAGCTGGTGGATTCAAGGCTTGACGGACTTGGTCCATAAGGCATTCAACCTGCCTGTACCAGATCTCCAGGTATCGACGATTTCAGCTTTGGGCTCACTGAGGGCGCCTCAAAGCGGTGCTGTGTTTCCGATCCATCCTCTATTGGAGGGAGTCTTGTTCCAAGAGTGGAACAAACCAGACAAGGTGTTCTTACCACCTAAGAAATTTTCTGTCTTATATCCTATGGAAGAAAAGTTTTCCAAGAGATGGGCTTCTCCTGCAGTAGACGCAGCCATCTCATGTGTTAACAAATCGTTAACATGCCCTGTAGAGAACGTACAGGTTTTCAAAGATCCAGTTGATAAGCGCTTGGAAGCACTACTTAAGAACTCCTTCACTTCTGCAGGGGCAGTAGTACAGCCAGCCGTGGCTGCGATTGGAGTCGCTCAAGCTTTATCAGATCAATTTAAGCAAATGCTTGAACTTATTCCTGCCGAGCAGGCAGAAGAGTTTTCGGATGTCCCTAAGGCCATATGTTTTACGGTAGACGCAATCAAGGATTCCATCCAGCAAGCGTCACGTTTATCGTTATCCCTTATCCATATGAGAAGACTCTTATGGTTGAAAAGCTGGGAGGCTGAGCCCCCATGCAAGAAGCTCCTGGTAGGGTTCCCCTTCCATGGAGGACGGCTCTTCGGAGAGGACCTAGATAAATACATTCAGACCATTTCAAGCGGCAAGAGTACACTCTTGCCAACTAAGAAGAAGGTTCAGGGGCCTGCGTTTAAACGACAGTCCTCCCCTGGGCAGGGGCCCTCTAATGCCAAGCAGTATCGACGGCCTCCTGCAAGAGCAAACTTCGGCTTCAACAGCAGATCAGAAGGACAGGCTGTTAGAGGCAAGAGGCAGTGGTTTCGCAAGCCAGCAAAACCAGCCCCCAAGTCTACCTCATGAAGGGGCGCCCCCACCCACGAAGGTGGGGGGAAGGCTGCGACTCTTTTCGGAGATTTGGGAAGCCAGCATTCCCGACGAGTGGGTACGGTCTTCCGTGGCCACAGGCTAAAAGCTAGAGTTCCTAAGGTTTCCTCCTCCTCATTTCCAGGAGTCGAGGATTCCAAACGATCTGGAGAAAGGAGCCGCGTTAAGATCGGCTCTAGATCATCTACTTTCCCAGGGAGTAATAGTAGAAGTACCAGTCCTGGAACAGGGGCTGGGTTTCTACTCCAACCTAATGGAGGCTACGGCCCCCCGGGTGTTCACGAAGGTTCTAGCTCCAATCCTAGCCAAGCTAAGGATCCAAGGGGTCACGATCCTAGCATACCTGGACGACCTCCTAGTCATAGACCACTCGTCTCCCGGCTTGGAGCGAGCAGTGGCCCTCACGGTCCAATACCTCGAGAGGTTCGGCTGGGTCCTAAATCGAGAAAAGTCAGCATTCCAGCCCACAAGGCAGTTGGAATATCTCGGCATGAGATTAGACACAGAACAACAAAGGGTGTTCCTACCTCTGAGGAAGGTCAAAGCCATCAAGGAATTAATCCTACTGGTTCTAAGCAAGAAGGAACCGACTATTCGCCTATGTATGAGACTACTAGGCAAGATGGGGGCTACATTCGAGGCGGTGCCATACGCCCAGAGCCACACTCGCATCCTGCAGGCAGCCATCCTGTCAGCATGGAGCAGAAGGCCACAGGCCTTGGATATCCCGTTGCCACTCTCATCAAGAGTCCGGCAAAGTCTGTGTTGGTGGTTAGACCCTCAGAATCTACTGAAGGGAAAGTCTTTCAACCCAGTGGCTTGGAAGATAGTGACCACAGACGCCAGCCTGACGGGCTGGGGAGCGATTGTGGATGGTTCCACTCGCCAAGGTATTTGGGCAAGGCCAGAGAAGCTTTTACCCATCAACATCTTGGAGCTCAGAGCGGTTCGACTAGCCCTCAGGGCTTGGACGTCGAAATTGCAGGGGTTCCCGGTGAGAGTTCAATCAGACAATGCCACGGCAGTGGCATACATAAATCACCAAGGGGGAACCAGGAGTCAGGCCGCTCAGAGAGAAGTGAGCTTGATTCTCCTAGGGGCAGAGGCTCATGTGCCCTGCATATCGGCAATATTCATTCCCGGAGTGGACAACTTTCAGGCGGACTTCTTAAGCCGCCAGACTCTATTGCCGGGGGAATGGTCTCTGCATCCACAAACCTTTCAAGCACTCTGCCAAAAATGGGGAGTGCCGGACGTGGATATCATGGCATCGAGACTCAACAAGAAGCTAGACAGGTTCATGTCCCGCTCAAGGGATCCGATGGCCTGCGGAACCGATGCTCTGGTTTGCCCTTGGCATCAGTTCAAACTTCTTTATGCGTTTCCCCCGCTCCAGTTACTACCCCGCCTGCTGCGCAGGATCCGGGTGGAGCACATACCAGTCATCCTGGTAGCTCCAGCATGGCCCAGAAGGGCATGGTACTCACTAATCTTAAGGATGGTAGTGGGAGACCCTTGGACTCTTCCTCTACGGCCAGACCTGCTATCGCAAGGTCCGATCCTCCACCCTGCCTTACGGCATCTAAATTTGACGGCCTGGAAGCTGAATCCCTGATTCTCAGGGGTAGAGGTCTGTCTCAGAAAGTAATCTCTACCCTAATCAGAGCCAGGAAACCGGTCTCTAGGGTGATTTATTACAGGGTCTGGAAGGCCTATGTAGGCTGGTGTGAGTCCAAGCGATGGCTTTCTCGCAAATTCACCATTGATAGAGTTTTAAGTTTTCTCCAGCTAGGAGTGGATAAAGGATTGGCATTAAGCACAATCAAAGGACAGATTTCTGCTCTGTCAGTGTGGTTTCAGCGGCCGCTGGCCACCCACTCGCTGGTTAAGACCTTCCTTCAAGGGGTCTTACGTATTAAACCTCCAGTTAAATCCCCGCTTTGCCCGTGGGATTTAAACCTTGTTCTGTCAAGTTTACAGAAACAACCGTTTGAGCCGTTGGCTGAAATTCCTTTGGTTTTACTGACAAGGAAGTTAGTATTTTTGGTCGCCATAGTTTCCGCAAGAAGAGTATCGGAACTGGCGGCCTTATCCTGTAAGGAACCATATCTTATTTTTCACAAGGACAGGGTCGTTCTCCGCCCTCATCCTTCCTTCCTACCGAAGGTTATATCCAGTTTTCATTTGAACCAGGATTTGGTATTACCATCCTTCTTCCCTAAACCTACTTCCAGAAAGGAAGGGTTGCTGCATACCTTGGATATCGTCAGGGCCATGAAGGCCTATCTTAAAGCTACAAAGAAGATCCGGAAAACAGATGTGCTGTTCATATTACCGGATGGGCCCAAGAAGGGGCAGGCAGCTGCAAAGTCCACCATTTCTAGGTGGATTAAGCAATTAATCACTCAGGCCTACGGCTTGAAAGGGTTGCCTCCTCCAGTATCATTAAAGGCTCATTCTACTAGGGCCATGGGCGCCTCCTGGGCAGCACATCACCAGATCTCTATGGCTC
The DNA here is from genome assembly GCF_905171775.1 of Rana temporaria. NCBI lineage: Eukaryota > Metazoa > Chordata > Amphibia > Anura > Ranidae > Rana > Rana temporaria. The sequence continues at coordinate 631,341,692 of NC_053489.1, read as the reverse complement.
AAGTTTGCAAGGCGGCAACCTGGTCTTCTGTCCACACGTTTACAAAATTCTACCAGTTGGACGTAAGAAGGAATACTGATACAGCCTTTGGGCAGGCAGTGCTGCAGGCTGCAGTTTGAGACCCTCGGATTCCGGGGGCTCCTCTTTTTTGAGTTAAATTTAAAATTTAAGATTATTTTTCTCAACTAAGTTGGATTTATTATGATTTGAGTATTTCTCTAAATTAAATCCTTTTGTCTTGGAGATGTTCTCCCTCCCCTCATTGTGAGCATTGCTTTGGGACATCCCACATAGTAATGAATGCCGCTCTGTGTCCCGTGATGTACGATAAAGAAAAAGGGATTTTTAATACAGCTTACCTGTAAAATCCTTTTCTTGGAGTACATCACGGGACACAGAGCTCCCACCCCTCTTTTTGGGGACCATTTTGGGAGGCATACTGCTTGCTACAAAACTGAGGTACTCCTCCTATGGGAGGGGGTTATATAGGGAGGGGCATTTCCTGTTTGAGATTGCCAGTGTCAACACCTGAAGGTACTCCATATAACCCACATAGTAATGAATATGCTGCTCTGTGTCCCGTGATGTACTCCAAGAAAAGGATTTTACAGGTAAGCTGTATTAAAAATCCCTTTTTTTGCTAAACGGCCGATGACTCGGCTCTTTACCCATGTGATTGGTGTGTCCAATCACAGCTGATCACATGTAAACGGTGAGAGGAGAGCCGATCAGCTGCATTTCCTCACAGGGGAGACCTGTACAGATGGTCAGTGCTCTGATTATCTGTGCAGCCCGAACAGTGCCCATCAGAAATGCCAGTTAGTGTTTTGGTCATCAGTGCCTGCTCATCAGTACCGCCTATCAGTGCCCATCACTGCTGCATATTACTTACTTCTCATCAGCACCCATAAGTGCCATCTGAAGGAGGAATATTACTTATTTACAGGGGAAAAAAAAAACCCAATGGTGTTTAACCACTTAAGGACCGCCTCCTGCACATATACATCAGCAGAATGTCACGGCTGGGCACAAGCACGTACAGGTACGTCCTCTTTAAGTGCCCAGCCGTGGGTCGCCGGCGCGCGCCCGTGACCCGGTCTGAAGTTCTGACCGCAGGACCCGCAGACCCGATCGCCGCTGGAGTCCCGCGATCGGTCACCGGAGCTGAAGAACGGGGAGAGCCGCGTGTAAACACGGCTTCCCCGTTCTTCACTGTGGCGCTGTCATTGATCCTGTGTTCCCTTATATAGGGAACCACAATTAATGACGTCACACCTATAGCCACACCCCCCTACAGTTAGAAACACAGATGAGGTCATACATAACCCCTTCAGCGCCCCCTTGTGGTTAACTCCCAAACTGCAATTGTCATTGTCACAGTAAACCATGCATTTTAAATGCATTTTTTGCTGTGAAAATGACAATGGTCCCAAAAATGTGTCAAATTGTCCGCCATAATGTTGCAGTCACGGATAAAAATCGCCGTTCGCCACCATTAGTAGCAAAACTTTTTTTTATAAAAATGCAATAAAACTATCCCCTATTTTGTAAACGCTATCAATTTTGCGCAAACCAACCGATAAATGCTTATTGCGATTTTTTTTTTTTTTTTTTTTTAACCAAAAATAGGTAGAATACGTATCGGCCTGAACTGAGGAAAAAAAAATATTTTTTATATATTTTTGGGGGATCTTTATTATAGCAAAAAGTTAAAAATATAATTTTTTTTTTTTCAAAATTGTTGCTCTATTTTTGTTTATAGCGCAAAAAATAAAAACCACAGAGGTGATCAAATACCACCAAAAGAAAGCTCTATTTGTGGGGAAAAAAAAGACGCCAATTTTGTTTGGGAGCCACATCGCACGACCGCACAATTGTCAGTTAAAGCGACGCAGTGCCGAATCGCAAAAACTGTCCGGGTCCTTTTAGCTGCCTAAAGGTCCGGGTCTTAAGTGGTTAAATACCACCAAAAGAAAGCTCTATTTGTTTGAAAATAATGCAAAAAAAAATATTTTGGGTACAGTGTTGCACGACCATGCAGTTGTCATTCAAAGTGTGACGGCACTGAAATTGGCCTGGGCAGGAAGAGGGTGAAAGTGCCCGGTATTGAAGCGGTTAAACTGTTAAAATGACCTGGTTTTTAGCATGCACATGTTTCCTAAATGTCCTTCGATGGATAGTAAACTCTTATAACCTTGTGTTACAGATGGCGAGCCACAGGCAGGCCCGATTCCGAAGTCCGCCCAGAAGGAGCGCCGAGCCCTGGAGCGCTTGGTCAGCTGTGAATGTAAGTTTTTAATTCAAACTAGACTAAAGAGTTTGGCTTCATTTTAATCCCATTATTTTGATTGGGATTCATATTTTACTTTTCACTGTATATAAAATAGTTATTTCACAGATAAATATTTAATACGGGATGCATTCATGACCCTGATGTGCGAGTTTGTTTCTTTTAACCACTTGCCGACCGCCGCAAGTATATGTACGTCCACAGAATGGCACGTACAGGCATATGGGCGTACAGGTACGTCCACGCCTTGTCGGGGGTCCTATCGGGACCCCCCCGCTACATGCGGCGGTCGGATTCCCGCGGGGAGCGATCCGGGACGACGGCGCGGCTATTCATTAATAGCCGCCCCGTCGCAATTGCTCCCTGGAGCTGAATGAAGAGCGGGGAGAGCCGTGTGTAAACACGGCTTCCCCCTGCTTCACTGTGGCGGCTGCATCGATCGAGTGATCCCTTTTATAGGGAGACTCGATCGATGACGTCAGTCCTACAGCCACACCCCCCTACAGTTGTAAACACACACTAGGTGAACCCTAACTCCTACAGCGCCATCTGTGGTTAACTCCCAAACTGCAACTGTCATTTTCACAATAAAGTATGCAATTTAAATGCATTTTTTGCTGTGAAAATGACAATGGTCCCAAAAATGTGTCAAAATTGTCTGAAGTGTCCGCCATAATGTCGCAGTCACGAAAAAAATCGCTGATCGCCGCCATTAGTAGTAAAAAAATAAATAAATAATAAAACTATCCCCTATTTTGTAAACGCTATAAATTTTGCGCAAACCAATCGATAAACGCTTATTGCAAAAAAATTTTTAATACCAAAAATAGGTAGAACAATACGTATCGGCCTAAACTGAGGAAAAGAAAAACAATTATATATGTTTTTGGGGGATATTTATTATAGCAAAAAGTAAAAAATATTGATTTTTTTTCAAAATTGTCGCTCTATTTTTGTTTATAGCGCAAAAAATAAAAACCGCAGAGGTGATCAAATACCACCAAAAGAAAGCTCTATTTGTGGGGGAAAAAAGGACACCAATTTTGTTAGGGAGCCACGTCGCACGACCGTGCAATTGTCTGTTAAAGCTACGCAGTGCTGAATTGTAAAAACGCCTTTGGGCATTTAGCAGCATATTGGTCCGGGGCTTAAGTGGTTAAATGGAGCACAGTGATATGTACAGTTGCGTTAAATGAAGGCACAGAGCACACTGGAGTGATTTATGTTCATGCAATTGCTGCAATCACAGTGATCGGCAATGTAAACAGTGTAGTACTGTTTACCTTCATGAGCCCTCCCCTTATCCCTTATCAGGAGAGAAGCAGAATTTAATGAATAAATCTATTAATTATATCCTCCTGCCTTGTGCTGAAGGCTGCAGTTGTCAAGGGGGGGGGGATTAAAGGGCCAATGGTTAGTAACCGGGGGAATTTTGACATTTTTTGTATACAGTAAAACCTTGGTTTGCGAGCATAATTTGTTCCAGAAACAGACTTTTAATCCAAAGCACTTGTATATGAAAACAAATTTTTCCATAAGAAATAATGGAAACTCAAATGATTCGTTTTACAAACATTTATTTGTAAATCCTTCAGTTTATAGTCCATATAAAAAGATTATAGCAATGTGATAAGTTGTGTAACCATAAAATGTCCATCCATAAATGGAAGCCTTCACAAGGGGATTAGAAGCAAAATCCAGCAGGAGCTCCAGATTATAAAAGAGAAGAGAAGCGCCTCTAAGTGTAGCAATATGGTTACATTTAATGAAGGTACAACATTTAGTAACTCACATGATTAATGATTGTCTGCAATCGTGATCGGGAAGACTACCCTGCAGTGGAGTGATGACGGTGTGGAGGACGGTCTATGTGGACAGCTTTACCCCAGATGTGTGCATACTTGGATGTGTCTGTTTTAATCATCTACCATTTGACATTCTAAATGTTGTACCTTCATTAAATGTAACCATATTGCTATGCTTGGAGGCGCCTCTCTTCTCTTTTAAACTCAGTTGTGACATGACACTACTTGTATATCAAGTCAAAGATTTTTCTTGTCTTGCAAAACGCTCTCAAACCAAGGTTTTACTGTACATGTTAGAATTTTTATTTTATTTCTTACATAGAACCTGTAAGCGTTATATATATTTTCTGAAATTATGGGCTCTGGAGAATGAAATGGTGGCTGTTGCAATTTTTACATCACATGATACCTGTGCAGCGGCTGCAAGATGGGGGGGGGGGGTTGGGTAGGGAGGGCTTTGCAGTGCTGCAACAGTGATCGAGTGACTGTAGAACAATGCAGGTCACTTTACAAAAAAGGCAGATCACCAGCTGAAAAAAAAAAAACAATACCGGAATCATGGCTGCAGATGATTCTGGTAAAGCCAGTCGTCAGGATTTTTACTGTTTATACTTTTTATGTATGCTGGCCAGCAGGTGAGTAAATGCCACCAAAACAAAACTCTATGGCCCGGATTCACAAAGCACTTACGCCGATGTATCTCAAGATACGCCGTCGTAAGTACAAATGTGCGCCGTCGTATCTATGCGCCGACCCACAAACTAAGATACGCCTAAAAATGGGCTTCATCCGACCGACGTAACTTGCCTACGCCGTCGTATCGTGGGCGCATATTTACACTGGGTGCATTTGCCGCTTCCATTGACTTTCTATGCACATATGCAAATGAGGGAGATACGCCGATTCACGAACGTACTTGCGCCCGGCGCATAATATTTGCGGTTTGCGCAAGTCGTACATCCGGCGTAAAGTTATTCCCCATATATGAGGCGCAACCCATGCAAAGGTATGGACCAGGGAACACAAGCCGTCGTATTTTACATCATTTATGTTGGACGTGAATATGGCTGGGCGTAGGTTACGTTTACGCCGTAGGCAGTGATCCGTCGTATCTTAGGCAGTTGTTCCGACGTGATTCTGAGCATGCGCACTGGGATGCGTCCACGGGACGGTGCATGCGCCGTTCATTATACGTACCTGTCTGAGACTCAGCCCATCATTTGCATGGGGTCACGCCTCATTTGCATGGCTCACGCCCACTTCCACATACGCCAGCTTACGCCTAGGAAACCCAGCGCAGATTTGGCAGCACTGGCTTTGTGAATCCAGTGCCCTCTGCGCTGCGTCAGCGTAGCGTAAAGAAGATACGCTACGGCGGCATAAATATGCGCCGATGTATGTGAATCTGGGCACTGAATCTAAAACTCATTTGGCCATATATGGGCAATAATGTCGCCACTTTTCCTACCCTACCTTTGTATATCTGCTGACAGCTCGGGGAGCTGTCATTTGGCTTTGTATAGAATTAGAATTGGTCGTGTGCAGCAGGTCGTCCGGGTCTTTTCTTTTTCGCCATGGCAGCAGGCATGGTGATTGAAGATGGATTTACAAATGCCAATTTTTGGATGATTTGTCTTTATTTTTAGGCGACGTGATCTATATATTTTTGGTGACAGTGTAGGGGTAACCCATTCTCATTGTGTGGAGTCCCCCTTAGAATGTATGCCAGATTTGTGTAATGTTTTTATATTCTTTGCTCACTAAATTTTTTCATGTTCTCCGGACGTTTGGGTTGTGTGTGACAAATATCAGTTTAATTGTTAACATTACTTAAAGTTTACCTATATGCTTTCTCTTGCTTGCTTTGTTTGACATTACTAGTTTGATGTTTGTTTTTTGTCTGTGGTCTTACAGCTAAAAGCTACATTGCCTTAGATGATTTTGTGGAGATTACAAAGAAATATGCAAAGGGAATTGTGCCATCCAACTTGTTCCTTCATGACGATGAAGATGATGAGTTTGCTGGGAAAAGCCCAGAGGAGCTGCCACTGCAACAAAAGGCAAGTCGGACACAAGTGTTCTATTAATTATATGTTCTAATCAGATCTAGGAAATTTTATTTTTTGGTCAACAAGTTGTTAAAATAAAAGTATAAGATTAGTGAACAAAAAAATATATATACTGCCCTAGGTGAATTCACCATCGGTCACCCTCCGGCCCCAGACCAAGAGCAGAGTGATTTAACACAGCTGATTGCTCACCTCTCAGTCTTCAGGCCTTAGAGAGCTGCTGACTATGGGTCACTGGAGCGCTGGTCTGTTGAGATGCGGAGGCTGAGCCAGCTGCCAGTCCAGGCATCTGGGGTCGGGATCATTTCAGAGCCTGGACCCGCTCTGTGACATTGACTTTAGCCGACAATGGCTTTAGCCCACTGTCTGCTGAAAATGAATCCAGAACGAACTGCACTCCGGTGATCCACAGGGGAAGTACCGCCATAATAGCTTTGGCTATACTTCTCCTTTTTAAAGGGGTTGTATGGGTTTCATTTTTTATTTTAAATAACAAACATATCACAGAGTCCTCCTGTTCTGGGGTCCCACGGCGACTGTCTCGGCTCTTCCCCGCTAAAGCTAACCCCCCTATGGGTTAGCTTGCAGGCGAGCTCCCTGTCATACACGCCCCTTTGGATGTGATTGACGGCAGCGGGAGCCAATGGCTGCGCTGCTATCAATTTATCCAATCAATGGACAGACTCTGTGGAGAAGAGGCCACCGGGGGATGCGCACAGTAGGTGAACGGGCTCGGGTAAGTGAAACGGGGGGGCTGCGGGCCCTGTGACAGCGAGGTGTTTTTCACCTTTATGCATAGGATGCATTAAAGTGGAGGTTCACCCAAAAACTCAATTTTTAACATTAGATTGAGGCTCATTTTGGGCAGCAGAATCGGGTGTTTTTTTTAAAAACGAAGCAGTACTTACCGTTTTAGAGAGCGATGTTCTCCGCCGCTTCCAGGTATGGGCTGCGGGACTGGGCGTTCCTATTTGATTGACAGGCTTTCGACGGTCGCATACAGCGCGTCACGATTTTCCGAAAGTAGCCGAATGTCGGTGCGCAGACGCCGTATAGAGCCGCACCAACGTTCGGCTTCTTTCGGCTACTCGTGACGCGATGTATGCGACCGTCGGAAGCCTGTCAATCACCTAGGAACGCCCTGTCCCGAAGTCCATACCCAGAAGCGGCGGAGAAGATCTATCTCTAAAACGGTAAGTACTGCTTCGTTTTTTTAAAAAAACACCCGATTCTGCTGCCCAAAATGAGCCTCAATCTAATGTTAAAAAAACAACAAAAGATTTTCGGGTGAACTCCCGCTTTTAAGGTTGAAAAAACACGAACCTTTAAAACCCCTTTAATAATCTGCTTAACATATTCCATAGATACGCTTAGAACTTTTTCATCTGTTATCACTGTTCCTAAATGAGATAAATCTAGCTGTACGTTTAAAATACACAGCTCTTTTAATACTTGGTTCCATATGCTCTAAATTATGATTTCTGTGCTACAGTGGGGAAATTTTTAAAATATTGGTTTTAATTGTCCAATCAACATTGATTAGTTTCTTGGTAACTTTGATAGGCAGAGAACAAAATTAAGAACAAATTCAACTTTAAAATTGTTTTATTTTAAAATTTTAATATTTTTTTGTTTGTTTGTTTTTAAATTAAATTATTGTATTATTGTAAGAACAAATCTAACTTTGTAATTTTAATAAACAATTAGTAGATCTGGCAGACAGCAGTACATGGTTAACATTCTCACTTTTTGTTTTGTGTTTCCTGTAGATCATGAAGTATCCACTCCATGCTATCATGGAACTTAAAGAATACCTTATAGAAATGGCATCAAAGGCTGGGATGCACTGGCTGTCCACCATTATACCAACCCATCACATCAATGCCCTCATCTTTTTCTTCATCATCAGTAACCTCACCATAGACTTTTTTGCCTTCTTTATTCCTCTTGTTGTCTTTTACTTGTCCTTTATCTCCATGGTCATCTGTACCCTGAAGGTCTTCCAGGACAGTAAAGCTTGGGAGAACTTTCGAGCCCTAACGGATCTGCTTCTTCGCTTTGAACCAAACCTGGATGTTGAGCAAGCCGAAGTGAACTTTGGCTGGAACCATTTAGAGCCATATTTATACTTCGTCATGTCAGTCTTTTTTGTCATATTTTCATTTCCTGTCTCGGATCGGCACTGGATTCCCTGTTCAGAGTTGGCTGTTATCTCGATCTTCTTCACAATTACCAGCTATCTGAGTTTAAACACAAGTGCAGAACATTACACTCGCCGTGCTCTACTCACTGAGATAGTTGCAGGAGCTCTCACCTTTGTAAATTTGTTGCCTGAATCTGTGCCCTACATTCACCTGATTAGTAAAACGTTCTTTACTGTACCTATTGGACATTTTATTATATTCCACATAAGCCTCCCATGCATACTCTTCATCTATTTATTTTACCTCTTCTTCAGGATGGCACAACTCCGAAACTTCAAGGGTGTGTACTACTACCTGATACCATATCTGGTGTGCTTTATGTGGTGTGAACTTTCTGTTGTCATTCTTCGGGAATCTACTACCATTGGCCTTATCCGTGCATCCATTGGCTATTTCCTGTTCCTGTTTGCCCTTCCCATGCTCATAGTGGGCATCGCTGTCATGTGTGCTGTTCATTTTATCAAATGGTTTGTGGCTCTGGAACTGACCAAGATCGTGGTAACTCTGGTCTTGTTGACTGTTCCACTGTGTCTTCGCTGGTGGTCGAAAACCAACTATTCTCTGGTGGACATGGTGAAGTCTCTTACTAAAAGCTCCATTGTGAAGCTGATATTAGTATGGATTACTGCCATTGTAATGTTTTGTTGGATTTACGTTTACCGCTCTGAGGGAATGAAAGTTTACAATTCCACTCTGACCTGGCAGCAATATAGCTTTTTGTGTGGCCCAAGGGCATGGAAGGAGACCAACATGGCGAGGACCCAGCTCTTGTGCAGCCACCTGGAAGGCCACAGAGTGACATGGGCTGGAAGATTCAAGTACGTTCGTGTCACGGATATCGACAACAGTGCTGAGTCTGCTGTTAACATGCTCCCCCTTTTAATTGGAGATTGGATGAGATGCCTTTATGGAGAGGCATATCCTCCGTGTGATCCACAGAATGTCACAATAGAGGAGGAAGAACTGTGTCGGCTAAAGTTCCTCTCAAAACATGCCTGCCATATGAAGAAGTTTGACCGATATAAATTTGAGATATCAGTTGGTATGCCTATCAATGGTAAAAATGGCAATAGGACGCTTGAAGAAGACGATGTCACCAAAGATATCGTTTTAAAAGCTAGCAATGAGTTCAAAATGGTACTGTTCAGCTTGCGGCAGGGCAGTGTGATAGAATTCAGCACCATACTTGAGGGACGCCTGGGCAGCAAGTGGCCGGTCTTTGAGCTTAAAGCTATCAGCTGCTTAAATTGCATGGCTAAACTCACTCCATCCTCTAGGCATGTTAAGATAGAGCAGGACTGGAGACGTGACGTTCACACCGCTATTAAGTTTGCCTTTGATTTTTTCTTTTCCCCTTTTCTCTCTGCCGTGTGAAAATATATAGAACTAATGTTGCTGTATTGTTCAAGCTCTGAAACCAAAGTGAGATCTCAGCTTAAAGTATGACTTCACCTTTCTGATCTGATATTGTAGGGCAGCTCAGCTGCCTTTGGGGTGGGCTTCTTGCGCCAATAATTTGGTGCATTATATGTCGACATTGAAGCCGTTAGTGTTGATATATTACGACAAAGATGTGTTTTGGTGTATTTTTCATTTTTAGAGAGAGAATTATCAGTATGATAATATAATCTCATCACGGTTTTCAGATTACGGCTGAGCTTGAGGTTTAGGGTTTAAGGTGAAGTCAAAGTGGATATGTTGGTTGCCATTGCTGGCTTTTCTAAAATGCTTATCATTTGGCTACTTGGTTTAAATGTTTGCTGGATCACTAACCAAGAACAAGCAGGTAGAAGTAAAGTCAAAATTTCTGATCCGCATACCTGCTATGATCCAGTGAGAAAATATTAAACTATTGGATAAATCTGACAGCTAGGCAAAATGTGTTCTTATCAGGGGAAATCAACAATGGCATCCAGTGTGTTCTTTTGGCACGTTTCTTTTTTTCCCCCAGTTAATACAGAGCTCAAATTTAGAGTTATGTTGAAAGGTGGATGGATAGAGGTAGGTTAAGACTAAAGGAAACTCACTTTTTGTTTCTTTGTTTTTTTGTGTTTTGTTTTATGATGGATTTGTGCCTTAAGCACCACATATGGTATACGTTTTGGTAAGAAACCGTCATAAAGGAAGGCAAATGAATCGACGTGAAGCAGAGGATTGAGCGATAACCACCTTAATAACCGGTGCCTGTGTTGGTGTCCATTGGTAAACAGTGCCTTCAATGCTTATGTTGGTTTTCAGATTGACCCTTGTGGCCCTCTGGAGCTTCTTGGCCTCTTCAAGGAGGGATTAGGCCCTATCCGGTACCAATTCATCAACTATAAAATGGCACAACTTCTATGGTCCACTGTAGGTCTGACATTTGACAGATGAATGACAGATTACAGCCTCTTAGGAACATTATAGGTTCGCTCGGGTTCATTTAAAGTACCTCTTTTGTTACACTCTTTGGGAAATGTCTGTTCTGCCAATGGGAAATGTAATTTTCTTTTTTGTATAAATGTCTACATTTTTTTATTTTTGTAATGGCAGTTATCTGGAATGTTTGCCTATATAAAACGATTGAAATGCTCAGATTTTCAAAGACTGGGGCAAAAGCCTGTAGTAACTAATCGGGGGTAATTTAATGGAGAAATCCTCCCCAGTTCTGTAAGTAGCACACTTGCTTATGCTCCAGTTTTAAAATTCTTAATTCAGCCTCTTTGTGTCATATGCCCCGTACACACAATCGGAAATTCCGACAAGAAAAGTCCGATGTGAGCTTTTGGTCGGAAATTCCGACCATGTGTATGCTCCATCGGACTTTTGCTGTCGGAATTTCCGCCAACAAAAGATTGCGAGTAGCTTCTCAAATTTTCAGACAGAAAAAAATTCCTATCAGAAATTCCGTTCGTCTGTAGCAATTCCGACGCATTTTTGGAAACAATCCAATGCTTCCGAGCATGCGTCAAACTTAATTTTATTGGCTTGTCGTAGTGTTGTACGTCACTACGTTTTTGACAGTTGAAAGTTCAGAGACCTTTTGTGTGACCGTGTGTATGCAAGCCAAGCTTGAGCAGAATTCTGTCTGAAAAAACATTCATGGTTTTTCAGACGGAAAATCCGACTGTGTGTACAGGGCATTAATTTACACATGGCATCAGTCTCTATTTAGGAACTCCTTGATTTTTCCATTGGGCATTAGAGATGCCTCAAGACAGACCTTTTATGTTTACAGAATTGATCATATAGCTGCCCTTCTGATATCAGACTTTCCAGAAAGGGGCAGTTGCACCTTTAAACTCCTAAACTTTATTACTTGCACTTTGCCACTTGCGTAGACAATATAATGTGCACTTTTTGGGAGCGTAGCAATCAAACTGTGCCTACTAGTTTCTAGGTAAATGTTTTTGTTGTGTTTTTTGTTTTCTTTAGAAATGTGGATTTCTACATCACTGTAGAACAAATGGCCTTATTCTTTATGTGGCACATCTGTATATAGAATATACCTTTTCATTATCACAGCACTGCTTCTAGAAATATATTGTTTTTTTGTTGGTAAATTTCCGAGGTTTTCACAGAATTCTTGATGCTTCTCCCCTTGAAAAATTGTACACTTACATGTTTTCTCTGCCTAACACCTACATAGGACAGATTCCACCCAAAGCTACATTTTTTGGGGGAGTGAGGGCTCGCTGACTATCTCAGTCCTTTCTTTTTGGTTGTGCAACTGGTACTTCAATACAGTTCCTCCCATCAAAACTACATTTCTGGTGTGCTAGATTCAGTTTAAGGGCCTGTTCACACTAGAACGTGGTGCGGGAAACCCATGTTCCATGCACCATGTTCAAATTGCACTGCTGTTGAGATCTGCATTGGGTGTTGGTTCAATGTTAATGACGCCCCACATGCAGATCGCAAGTGCAGTGTGCCTGCCTGCATCGGATCGCATTCTACAGAAGCACCTTGCGATTCAGTCGCAGTGCGTTCCCAAAGTACTGTATGCACTACTATCGTTGTGGTGCAATTTCAGCCCATTCAAAATTAAATGGGGTCAAGTCGCACTGCACTGAAGTGGATGTGAATTGTACACAAATACTGTGCAGTTTCTGTGTAATTCATATGCGGTTCATAGTGTGAAGTTCATAGCAGGGCCGATCCTAGGCAGGGTGCATTGCACCCAGGCGCCTGCAGAGGTGGGGGCGCCAAACATCTAACAGACTCTCTAACAGAAGCCCTCTCTGTCCATCAGAGAGGCCCCCCTCCAGGTCCCGAAAAAGTACTCTGCTTCTCTTCCTGTATTTTGTTTATTGAGAGATCATGTAAGGATCCCAGGTTAATGAAGACTTTGTGGGGGAGCATCTCTGTGGTTGAGTCATTGCCATAGAAACATTTGTAAAGGGGAGGAGTTAGTAAAACGACGATGCCCATGTGGGGGCGCCATAAATATTTCTGCACCCAGGCGCCTGCGACCCTAGGATCGGCCCTGGTTCATAGGGTCTATTAATGTGGGCGATGGCAATAACAATTCTAGCAGCTAGAATCTGCGAATTCTTGTGTCTAGCATGAGAAGTGCCTAATGAAGAGCGATCTGTGACCGTTCACACAGCCAGACACAACCATGTCCAGCCACAATCATCCTAAACTACAGGTAATTGCTGTGTGAAAAATCAGATGGCTGCTGCTGCTGCTGCTGCCTTTAGCCTGTCATTGCAATATTTAGGCCAGAGCTCTTCCTACACACCTGTCATTCCGGACACAAATCCATTCTCCTGGAATTCACAGCGTGTGCTAATCCTAACCGCCCCAATGAATGGACCCCAAAGGCCTGTACACACGTTTGCAACATATTCCAACAACAATTGTCCGATGGACGTGTTTTGTCGGATAATCTGACCATCTGTATGCTCAATCGGAAAATTGTTGTCGGAATTTCTGACAACAAATGTTGGCTAGCAATGCTCTCAAACTGTCCATGTATTCCGTCAGATTATCCAATCGTATGTACACAAGTCTGTCGGACTAAAATCCAAAGTACAAACATGCATGCTCCGAACCAATGCTAACCATAAGACAACATTAGCAGGAGTTGCCCAAAGGGTGGCGCTAAAGAGCAGAAAAAACATGTAGTTTGGTGTATGTTGGCTGAAAAAGTTCTGCCGTCTGTATGCAGGACTTTTAGCGCGCAAATTTTGTTCAACTTGACGCAAGTTTGGATGGGTATGACCTGAATGTATAGAAATTGAACTATGAACTAGGAAATTTGGACTTTTAGAGGCACACAGGTAAGTATTGTAAAACGCTAAAGGTTTTTTATTGTAGAAGGTTCATTAAGAAAAAAAAAATATCCTGATAAATTTGTATATAACATTATTAAATGGCCCTCTCAAGTGTTATTGTAGTAATTCCAATAGTATACAGTTGTATTGTAGATTGAGTACTGTATATACTCAAGTATAAGCCAAGTTTTTCAACACTTTTTTTTTTTTGTGTGCTGAAAATGCCCCCTGTCGGCTTATACTCGAGTCACCTTTTTGCACCTGATCTCCCGGCCTTGGGTCCCCTGGACCCCAAACATGCAGCCCCACTCTTCCTCTACAAGTGTGTTGTCTGGGGAGCACCAATTTTTATTTTTTCAAAGCCGGGCACCCCTTCCATAGACTCCCATGTTAAACGTCAGTCTACTTATGGACACAGTGAGGCATGCAGATGGACACCCTAGGCTTATACTCGAGTCAATATGTTTTCACAGTTTTTTGTGGTAAAATTAGGTGCCTCGGCTTATATTTGGGCCGTCTTATACGCGAGTATATACGGTAAATACAATAGGTAATGAAAACATAGATAATACAAGTATGGAACAGATAACCATGAAGAGTGTCCAGATGTAGGAAAGCAAGTTTTTTCCTACATCTGGACCCTCTTCACGGTTATCTGTTCCATACTTGTATTATCGATGTTTTTTTTACCTATTGTATTTACTCAATCTACAATACAACTGTATACTATTGGAATTACTACGATAACGCTTGAGGGCCACTTAATAATGTTGTTATATACAATTTTATCAGTATAATTGTTTTTTCTTAATGAACTTTCTACAATAAAAAAAACATTAGTGTTTTACAATACTTACCTGTGTGCCTCTAAAAGTCCAAATTTCCTAGTTCGTAGTCCAATTTCTATACATTATCGGGACGTTGGCACATTACTACTAGTGAATCCACAGTGTCACCCTGTGAGAATACACGTTAAGACTCCCTTTTGAAAAATATGACCAGGATGTGACTTGGCCCTCTGCTAAGTCGGACACATTGGCCCAGATTCAGGTAGCAATTGCGCCTGCGTAACCATAGTTACGCAGCACAATTGCTGACTTGCGCCGGCATAACAAGTTCTCCTGATTCAGAGAACTCGTTACGCCGACTGCAGCCTAAAATCTGCGTGGCATAAGGCTGTTATGCCACGCAGATTTTAGGCTGCATTCTTGCGTTGACCGCTAGGGGGCGCTCCCATTGTGGTCAGCGTATAGTATGCAAATTGCATACTTACGCCGATTCACAATGTTGCGCGCCCCCTGCGTAGGCAAGTTGCGTACGGCGTCTTTAGCGTAAGGCTGCCCATGCTAAAAGCAGGGGCAGCCAATGCTAAAGGATACCCGGCGTTCCCGCTTCGTGACGTTCGAATTTTACGTTTGCGTAAGTGAATCGTGAATGGCGCTGGACGCCATTAACGTTCACTTTGAAGCAAATGATGTCCTTGCGACGTCATTTGCCGCAATGCACGTCGGGAAAGTTTCCTGACGGAGCATGCGCTGTACGCTCGGCGTGGGAGCGCGCCTAATTTAAATGATTCCCGCCCCTGGCGGGATCATTTACATTGCGCGCGCTTATGCCGGGCAATTTTGCCGCCGCGCCCTCGCAATTTACGGAGCTACTGCTCCGTGAATCGAGGGCAGCGCAAATTATTTGCGGGGGCGTAGGGCAAAATCGTGATGATAAGAAAGTCAATTTATTGTTGCCATAAAAACGTTGGTTTAAAACAAAACAATCCTCCGTGGTATAGATGGCACAGTGACACTCAGCTTGTAAGGCAATATGATGGTACTTTTGCCGGCATGCAGCACGCCGAATGACAGAAGGGTATGCTGCAGTAGATGAAACCTCAAGCCTCAAGATTCCTCTATGCTAAGCCCGCGGTGGAAGTGAGGGGGAGACAACTCCAGATGGATGATAGGGAGGAAGCCAAATAGAGGAACTGAAGTGGATGCACGGTAAATCCGCGGGTAGATCACCCGACCAGCAATACGACAAACGTCACCAGGAAGTGTAGTCCAGAACGAGGCTTGGAGCCGACGGAAGCAATAGGCTCAAACAAGCCAGGATAGAAGCTGGACTGGAGGCTGGGCTAGTGGCTCAAAAATGCAAGACAAGCGGAGGGTAGCAGAACGGTGGATTGTTGACCCTGGTTCATATCGGAACAAGCTCGTATTGCCGGTCGGGTGATCTACACGCGGATTTACCGTGCATCCACTTCAGTTCCTCTATTTGGCTTCCCGTCATGTCTGTGAATGTCAGAGTTTTACAGTGCTCCATGGGAGGTGTAGTTCTGCAACAGCTGAAGTGGCCGCAGTTTGAGGATCCCTGGTCTACTATATCCACAGCATGGGCGCAGACAAGATTGAAACTTGCAGAGGCCTAAAACTCTTAGGCCTCATACACGCACACACGATCAGATTATTGGCAGGGGATTGTCTGTTGGCCTAAAATCTTACCGTTAGTACGCTCCTTCAGACAATTGTTGTCCAACTTTCGGCCAACAAATGTTGGATGGCATGCTAGTAAATTTCCGGGGGACAACGGTTGTCAGATTTTCTGATGGTCAGTACAAACATGGCATGCTTGGAATCCATGCTCACCAATCATGAAATTAGCAGAAGGGTGGCGCTCAAGAGCTGAAATTCCTCGTAGTATGTCACTACGTTTGTGTTTGTTGGACGACAGTTGTGTAATGTTGGTATGCGAAGACAAATTCCTGGCACACGCCCTTTGGACAAAAATCAGACGCTCAATTGGCCAACAATCTGATTGCGTGTAACGAGGATTTAGCCTCACAATCAAAAACTAGAATACAGAAACTAGAGCTCCACCTGAATATAAAAATGTGATTTTATTCTGTAATCAGGCTTATACAGAGGAACGAACAAACTGCAGTCTTCCTCTTTCATTACACAGACCTCTCAAAACGGACGACGGGTAACAGAGAAGCAATGACTTGTAATGTCTGCACCAATCACATTTATTTTCTGAATATTACAGGATCCACCAGCTGTGCAGAGCTATGTATCAAGTACTAAATGATTGTGGAGCTGGACTGCATTGCATTATATCTTATTTAGTATTCCATTCATATCACAGCTCATGTATGCAGCACCGTGGTATTGCTTCTGACTGCCGCACATCACCGGGTTCTGATGAAATGATTTGTTCCAGTGATTAGTTTCTCCAGGTCACACTAGCTCATTATGCCTTTTGCCTTGCAGGTTTAGAAAAAATATATAAAAAAATCAGCGGCAAGACTTTTTCTTTAGTGAAGGAATAGAAAACCTGTCAGGTTTTATTGCTGTCTGTGCTCACCCTCTTTATTTGACTTGTTTACCATTTTATCATCAAGAGTAAAAGAAAATCCCAAAATTTGGGTTGTAGAGGGGAAATCCTTTAATGGGGACACTAGTTTTGGTGACCTGGGGGTCTCCAAAGGATTCCTCTAATTTGAAGGGATTTACTCTCCTCTGTTTGGCTATGGGACAATAAGTGAAGGTATATCTCCCTAATGGGACTCAGATGGCAAAACAAAAAATCTGACTGGGGTTTTAACCCTCCCTTACTCTATCCAAAATAAGAAAAAAATAAAACGCTGCATATAGTTTTACTTAAAACCACTAGAAGTCATCCTGTGACCTTAATAAGTGAAATATTTGTACAGTGTAAAAGAAATTATGGTATATCGTTTAAAGACTAAGACCCCCATACACACTATTAGATTTTCTGCAGATTTTTGTCTTTAGCTTTACCAAAACATGTAGCACAAGGGCCTGCCTGACTGCATACAAATTGAAACTCTAAGGCCGGGTTCACACCTATGCGAATTGAGTGTGGCTTAAACAGCATCCAATACACAGAACATTTCTAAATACATTGTTTTCAATGAGGCTGGTTCACATATGTGCGATGCATTCTCACTGCGCATTGCAAAAAACTTGTGCGTATTTTAGGCCTTGCGGTGCGAATTCAAGCCCATCATCTTCTATGGGTACGCAGCTGATTCGCAGATGTGTTCATTTCTCTTCAAGTTTCCCTCATTCAGCTCAATACGCTGCCCCTCCCCCTCCCCTCTCCCAGGTCTCCAAATTCGCAGCTAATCTGCAGCTAAAACGCAGTCGATCTGCTGAAATTTGCACTGCACTAGTGTGAATCCGGCCTTAAAGTGGAGGTTCACCCGAAAAAAATTTTTTAACCTTGGATTGATGCTCATTTTGTCAAGGGGAATCGGGTAGTTTTTTTAAAATAGAAGCAGTACTTACCGTTTTAGAGAGCGATCTTCTCCGCTGCTTCCGGGTATGGGCTGCGGGACTCGGCGTTCCTACTTGATTTGACAAGCTTCCGACGGTCGCAAACATCGCGTCACGATTTTCCGAAAGTAGCCGAACGACGGTGCGCAGGCGCCGTATAGAGCCGCACCGACGTTCGGCTTATTTTGGCTACTCGTGACGCGATGTATGCGACCGTCGGAAGCCTGTCAATCAAGTAGGAACGCCCAGTCCCGAAAACCATACCCGGAAGCGGCGGAGAAGATCGCTCTCTACAACGGTAAGTACTGCTTCGATTTTAAAAAAAACTACCCGATTCCCCTAGACAAAATGAGCCTCAATCTAAGGTTAAAACATTTTTTTCGGGTGAACTCCCGCTTTAAGGTTTGACTTCCATATTATATGTTTTTTTTTCTAAATCTGAAGACAAAAATCTGTAGAAAAAAAGTGTATGGGGCGTCAGGGATGTATTTATAAAACATTTGCATATCAGTTTATCTATCGACGCTCCGTGTAAATTCACTGTGTACAAATGGAGCAAAATTAAATGTTCATGGGCAATATCTGCAGATCGAATGTGTGAATGGGTAAAATACAGGATTTTGACCACTAGATGGTGCAGAGGAGAATTATAATTTCCCAAGGTAGTCAGCACCATCTAGTGGCCATAATTCTGTATTTTTCTTATTTCCACATTCGATCTGCAGGGAATATAGCCTGAGAACTTAAGACTTTGTCACATTCACACAGAATGAACTCCGTTTTGATAGATGAACAGCTATGCAAATATTTTATAAGTGCAGGCATACCCCACTTTTAAGTACACAATAGGACCAGAGCATGTATGTAAAACGAAAATGTACTTAAAGTGAAGCAATACATTTTTTCATTTTTCAATGCATCTGCTGCAATGCAATAGTAATTTACAGACATTACTGATTACCTAGGTAAGCTGGCCGACCCCAAAATTGGATATGTTGTAGTCCTGGGAACCCCTCTCAGTGTTTCCCAAGTTTGGTTTCCCTGTCGCTTATGATTCGGGAGCAGTGCCATGGGGATTTCCCATAGACGCCAATGTTAAAAAAAACGGAAGCCGTGCCATGTCAAGCTGACCAAGATTTCCCATAGATGCCAATGTCTGTGCTTGTGAGTGTACGTAAATCGGGGTATGCCTGTATTTAGATCCCTGCATATGACCAGTAGTGTCAGTTTTCTTTTAAATATCTACTGAATTCACAGTTAAAATTTGCAGTAAGATGAAAATTCATTTTAGTTGACCATTAAGGTAACAAATCAATGGAAATACAGTTCATATTTTACCATGAGATCATTGAGCTTCCCTCCATGTGCAGGCTAGGTCAGGTTTAACCAGCCAGGGGGGTGAGTACATCATGATTTGCACTCATCAGTTGGCAGTGCATGCTGGGATTTGTAATTCCTCAGTAGCTGCAGCTTTCTATACACTCAGGTGTTATATGGTTACTGTTTAGGTGTGTTGATGGATATACAGTTTTATTCTCCCTCCTTTTATTTAACACTGCATATGGAAAATACTACTGGTCTTATCTGTGTACTGCATATTTCTGAATATTTACAGCATTATGTGAATTGCAGGTAATTGATGCCTTATACTCTTCATTAAATGTCTATAACGCTATTTATTTTGTTTCATTGGTGCTGTTATCATTACCTTGTTCTTTTATTTCAAGCTCATTCTGCTGTCAACATTGGTCCAATCTGCTGCAAGCAGAGTAAGAAAGCACTCATATTCTTTATGGGCAAAGATGGCTCTTGGTCCCCACAAATGATCAGTAGCCTGCAGGACTACTGCATGCAGTACCTTTTTTTTCCCCAGCGCACCGCCTGAGGGCCACCACAATGCAGTGGTGTGAACTGGCCACACTGGAGCCACGTGTTGCTTTGTCTTGTGGTAGAGGTGCACTGGGATAGCCATCCAACACAATCCCACCCCACTTGGTGTGAATGGACCCTTACCCTCCTCCAGCAGTCCCATAAAGCGTGTTGGTTGTCCCCAGCGGGTGACCCAGCATAGGAAAAAAGCTTTTCAGTGGGAGAGAGTTTAAAAATGGACATGGCCATTCAGCGAATCTGGAGGAAAAGCTGTTTAACCTTAAACTGCGTAGAGGGTTCTTTACTGTCAGAGTGGTGAGGAGATGGAAATCCCTTTTCGCAAGCAGTGGTATCAGCAAGGCGTGTCACTAGTTTAAAAAAACTTTTAGATGGGCCTCTTACCGATCACACCATACAGGGATATGCAGTTTATTATTGATGTAACTTCACACAACAGGTGTCTTTATTCAACCTTAACAACTTAAGACCCGGACCAAAATGCAGGTAAAAGACCAGGCCCCTTTTTGCGATTCGGCACTGCGTCGCTTTAACTGACTATTGCGCGGTCGTGCGACGTGGCTCCTAAACAAAATTGGCGTCCTTTTTTTTCCCACAAATAGAGCTTTCTTTTGGTGGTATTTGATCACCTCTGCGGTTTTTATTTTTTGCGCTATAAACAAAAATAGAGCGACAATTTTGAAAAAAAATGCTATATTTTTTACTTTTAGCTATAATAAATATCCCCCAAAAACATATTAAAAAAAAGTTTTCCTCAGTTTAGGCCGATACGTATTCTTCTACCTTTTTTTGGTAAAAAAAATCGCAATAAGCGTTTTTCGATTGGTTTGCGCAAAATGTATAGCGTTTACAAAATAGGGGATAGTTTTATTGCATTTTTATAACATTTTTTTTTTTTTACTACTAATGGCGGCGATCAGCGATTTTTTTTATTTATTTATTTTTTTTTCCAATGACTGCGACATTATGGCGGACACTTTGGACAATTTTGACACATTTTTGGGACCATTGTCATTTTCACAGCAAAAAATGCATTTAAAATGCATTGTTTACTATGAAAATTACATTTGCAGTTTGGGAGTTAACCACAAGGGGGCGCTGAAGGGGTTAAGTGTGACCTCATGTGTGTTTACAACTGTGGGGGGGTGTGGCTGTAGGTCATTGACAGCGCCACAGTGAAGAATGGGGAAGCCGTATTTACACACGGCTCTCCCCGTTCTTCAGCTCCGGGGACTGATCGCCGGACTCTAGCGGCGATCGGGTCCGCGAGTCCCGCGGCCACGGAGCTTCGGACCGGGTCGCGGGAGCGCGCCTGCGACCCACCGCTGGGCTTTATACAATCACGTACAGGTACGTGATTGTGCCCAGCGGTGCCATTCTGCCGACGTATATCGGCGTTAGGCGGTCCTTAAGTGGTTAACAACTATATAACTGTCAGACAAGATTAATTTTTTATTTTTTTTTTAAGGATTTGTTAGTTAAAATATGGAAATCTTTGCTGTAAAAAACAGTGTGGCTGTAGACCCAGCAGTGTATAACACACATACAGTGGGGGGAAATAATTATTTGATCCCCTGCTGATTTTGTAGGTTTGCCCACTTACAAAGAAATGAAGGGTCTATAATTTTTTTTAATCATAGATGTATTTTAAATGATAGAGACAGAATATCAACCAAAAATCCAGAAAAAACACGTTATAAAAGGAGTTGCAGTTCAGTGAGTAAAATAGGTATTTGATCCCCTACCAACCAACATTAATTCTGGTTCCCACAGACTGGCTCCAGTATGTGCTCATGTGGTACACAGATTTGTCCTGTCAATTTAAGAAGGTGCTCCCATTGACAACTTGTTAGGTGTATAAAAGACACCTGTCCACAGAATTTATTTTTTCCATTCAAACCTCACCATCGTGGGCAAGACCAAAGAGCTGTCAAAGGGACATCGGGGACAACATTGTAGACCTGCACAAGACTGAAATGGGCTACAAGACCATCAGCAAGAAGCTTGGTGAGAAGGAGACAACTGTTGGAGCGATTATTTGCAAATGGAATAAATATAATATAACCAGCAATCGCCCTCGGTCTAGAGCTCTATGCAAGATTTTGCTGCATGGGGTAAGAATGATCATGAGTAAAGTGAGGGATCAGCCCGGCACTACACAGGAGGAGCTTGTGAATTACCTCAAGGCAGTTGGGACCACAGTTCCCTAACAAACCATTGTAAATTGGGATAAACTCTAATTGCGCGTACACGCGGCACGGTCGTTTTTTATCATGAAACAAAACAACGTTTTTCAAACGTCAATTTAAAAAGCGACGTTGCCTACACACCATCGTTTTTTTCAAAATGCTCTAGCAAAGCGCGATTATGTTCAGCATGTAAGACGGCACTCTGTTCCATTCAAGCTCGCGTCATAACTTGCTTCTGAGCATGCGCGGGTTTAAAAACATTGTTTTAAACGTCGTTTTACCCACACACTATCATTTTAAATGACACAAAAAACAACGTTTTGAAAAACGACATAAAAAATTGAAGCATGTTCGAATTTTTTTTTGTCGTTTTTCAGAAGACATAAAACAACGTTTTTCCCCACACACGGTCATTTTAAATGACGTTTTTAAAAAACGACCGTGTGTACGCGGCATTGGGAACAAAGAACTTGGAGGAGAGATGGGTTTGCTTTAAGAGCATATTAAATAAGGGCATGATCCAGTGCATCCCATTGGGAAATACATTTTAAAAGAGCGAACAAAAGTCCTGGGTGGCTTAACTCCAATGTAAAGATGCATATAAAAGCAAAGGCGAAGGCCTTCAAAATATACAAGGCTGAGGGATCATCATCAGCATTCAAACTTTACAAAGAATGCAACAATAAAGGTAAGGGTGCAATTAGGGCAGCTAAGATAGAACACGAAAGACACACAGCAGAGGAGAGGAAAAAAAATAAAATAAAAAATTATTTAAGTATATAAACTGTAAAATAGGGAGGATAGACCACATTGGCCCCATAAAGAATGAGGAAGGGAATCTGGTTACAAAGGGTGGTGAAGGTATTGAATTTCTTCTTATCCTTAGTCTTCACGAGGAATCGGGGGGCTTCAGTAACCAAAACGTTTATCCTCATGACACATCACAGGAATCAGTGCCCATCCAATGCAGCCTCATCAGTGCCCATCCAATGCAGCTTGATCAGTGCCCATCAGTGCAGCATAGAGAGAAGAGCCGCTGAATTACACTAAGCGGGGATCTCATGCTTACACTGTAGCGGCCACTGTCTTATGAAGTCCTGGCTCCTATGATAGACGTCACCTGTGTGCTGTCTACCAAAGGATCTGGTCCAGGAAGTGGGCCTTCATATGACAGTGGCCACTAGGTAAGAGGGAGATCACCTTTCTGTGTAATCCCAATGAGCCCAGCGGAACCTCTCCCTCTGCACCAGCTTGTGGTGCACCCACCCAGGATCGGCCTTGCAAAGTGGGGACAAAGTTGGTTCAGGGACAGGGTCCTCAGTTTGGGAACTGTCCCTGGAAACCAGGTATATCTGGTCATGCTAGGCTAGTGGCCAGCATGCCCCACAGCCAGTGGTACCTACAGGCCAGCTCCCAACAGGACCCACAGTGTTAAGGCCATTTTGAGGTACTGGGTGGGCACTTTTTGCATATAGCCTTAATTCAATCTGCATCATCTGACTTATGACTCAAACCTGGGAATGATACCCTTGCTCTGCTCTTTTCTGTCATTTATTATATTGGAATTTGCTGTGCAGAATATCAAATCAGGAGACCGCCATTTTAAAGCAGCTTAGAGCGGACACATGTTGGAGAGTTTGATTTCAAAAAGACTACCAGGATAACTGGGTAATAATCTTAATAATGGTTAGAGACTATTGATGTTGACATGCTAGAGGAAAATGCATGTCTGGAATCTGTTTCCTCTAGCATGTCAACAGTCTCTGACCATTTCCTATAGTACCCTGGCAGAATTTATGATTTCTTGGCCATTTTTCAGAGCAGTGGGGGTGCGTCCATAGAGGGCGCAGGAGCTTCGCCCCCTCTTGCTCCTGCACCGCCACTGAATACAATACAATGCATTGCATGAATCCA
Source organism: Rana temporaria (assembly GCF_905171775.1). Lineage (NCBI taxonomy): Eukaryota > Metazoa > Chordata > Amphibia > Anura > Ranidae > Rana > Rana temporaria. The sequence continues at coordinate 631,317,787 of NC_053489.1, read as the reverse complement.
TGTATTGTCGCTGCCGCCCACTATTCAGATGGCCGGCCCCCTGGTGAGCGTCGGCCATCTGAATAATTGCAGCTGGTTGGCTTTGGAAGTGCCAATCAGAGCCTGAGGGCTGTAATCGGCCTCCAAATAGTTAACCAGGGGATGCACAGGGTGTGCGTTCCCTGGTTAACACTGACAGGCGTCTCAGCCAATCAGGTTCACTGGTTCTGGTTACCAGTAACCTGATTGACTAAAGCGTCATCGAGGGACGGTGGAAGGAGGATAGCTGACCCCAGAAAGGTAAGTGCCGGGTGGGGGAGGGGGAAATCTGGCAGCATTTTACAGGGCACAGTGGCAACAATTGATGGCATAGTGGGTGCGTTTGGCATGGCACAGTGGTGACAATTGATAGGCTCAGTGGTGACAATTGATGGCACAGTGGTGACAATTGATGGCACAGTGGTGACAATTGATGGCACAGTGGTAACAATTAATGGCACAGTGACTGCGTTTGATGGCATGACACAGTGGCTGCGTTTGGCATGGCACAGTGGCTGCGTTTGGCATGGCACAGTGGCGACAATTAATGGGCACAGTGGCGACAATTGATGTCACAGTGGCTGTTTGATGGCATGGCACAGTGGTGACAATGAGCACATTGGTGACAATTGATGGCACAGTGGCTGCGTTTGGCATGGCACAGTGGTGACAATTAATGGGCACAGTGGCGATAAATGATGGCACAGTGGCTGCGTTTGGTGGCATGGCACAGTGGCTGCGTTTGGTGGCATGGCACAGTGGCTGCGTTTGATGGCATGGCACAGTGGCGACAATTGATGGCATGGCACAGTGGCGACAATTGATGGCATGGCACAGTGGCGACAATTGATGGCATGGCACAGTGGCGACAATTGATGGCACATTTGCGACAATTGATGGCATGGCACAGTGGCGACAATTAGTGTTGCTCACGAATATTCGTATTGCGAATATTCGGCTCGAATATGGCATATTCGAGTATTCGCGAATATCTCGAATTTCGCGGCCAATATTCGCTATTCCGAATATAAAAAAATTTTTTTTTTTTTTTCTGATTGGCTCTGATGCAAAAGAAGGGCGGAGAAAGTATTCTCGAATATTCGGAAATCGAATATTCGGAATATTTTATCAAAAAAAAAATGTTGTGAAATATTTTGACAACTGTGGTAGGAGAACTCTGATTGGCTCTGATGCAAAAGAAGGGCGGAGAAAGTATTCGCGAATATTCTGAAATCGAATATTGGTGATATTTTATCGAAATTTCGCTAATGCGAATGCGAAATTGATTGCGAGATTTTGACAACTCTGATTGGCTCTGATGAAAAAAGGGTGGAGAAAGTATTCGCGAATATTCGATTTCCGAATATTCGAGAATACTTTCTCCGCCCTTCTTTTGCATCAGAGCCAATCAGAAAAAAAAAAAAAAAATTCGCAAAATGTTCGCAATAAATTCGCATTAGCGAAATTTCGCAAATTTTTTTTTTTTAAAATATCACGAATATTCGATTTTAGCGAATATTTCACGAATATTCGGCTATATATTCGTGATATATCGCGAAATCGAATATGGCGTATTCCGCTCAACACTAGCGACAATTGATGGCACAGTGGCTGCATTTGATGGGAACAGTGGCTGCGTTTGATGGGCACAGTGGCTGCAATTGATGGGCACAGTAGCTGCGTTTGATGGGCACAGTGAGGCTGCAATTGTTTGTTTTTTTTTCGTTTGTTTGCGCCCCCCCAAAAATTTGGAGCACCAGCCGCCACTGTTTCAGAGAATAAAAATGTAATAACACAGAAACTTTTCACTCATGGTTAGAGCCGGTTCACACTGGGGAGACCTGGGATCCGACTTCAAGTCGCCCCAAGTTGCCCCAAGTCGCGCGGTCGAGAAAATGAATGGAAGTGAATGGGAGCCGTCTTAATGTACACTACTGAAGTCGCTCCAACTTCAGAAAAGGTTCCTGTACTACTTCAATCCGACTTCTAGGCAACTTGTACCCATTGATTTCTTTTTTTTTACTCATCTTTTATTTTTCCACAGATAACAGAAAATGTTACAACTATAGATACGTATTCCACGCATTTTAACATTTTAATCCGTCACTATATTTTCCCTAAGCCATCCTTGCTCCTATTACCCTTTCATCTGATACTCCCTCCCTACCCTTCCCCCCCCCCCCCCCTCTCCAAAAAAAAAAAAAAAAAATTTAATAAATTCCCCCCACCCCTCCCGCCCCGCCCCTCCTCTCCCCTTCTCCTCTCCCGAGATATTGGACATACACTTCTAAATTACTAGTCATCTACCAATACCTTAAATCTTTCTCTCTAAGAGTCTTAGTTTCCCTCTATTAACCCCTTTCCTTCTTCTGATCTCATAAATACATTCCATCCGGACCAAATTTCTTCATACTGTATCCTCCTATTCTGCGCTGTACGCAGCAAATCTTCCATTGCACCTACCTCCTCAATCCTTTTAAGCCAGCCTGCAATAGATGGCGGGCAAACATCCCTCCACCTCAATGTAACTCCTGCCCGTGCCGCATTGATCATGTGACACACTACCGACTTCCTATACTTCTGCACCGGTACTTCTGAGCTGTGTAACAGGAAAAGAGCAGGATCGTCCGGAAGCAATGCTTCCGAAAATTTTTGCGAGATTCTTCTCACCTCCTCCCAATAATGTCTTATTTTTTGGCAATACCAAAAAATGTGTAACAAAGTTCCTTGTTCTCTGCCACACCTCCAACACCTTTCATCTACTTCTTTATCAAATTGGTGTAATCTTTCTGGGGTGTAATACCATTGTACAAGGAGCTTGTAATTAGCTTCTTGCGTTGTTGAACATACCGACGAGTTGACTGCCAGGTAAATTATTTGTTTATGCTGTATTGGGGTGAAAATTCTCCCCAGGTCTTTTTCCCATTTCCGAATGCCTGGCATCACAAAATCCTCAGCTGGCATGTTCAGAAACCCATACATTTTAGATAGTACTCTCGGTAGAGGTTCCACCTCATCACAGCATCTCTCTAGTGTTGTCAATTGCCTACAAAATTCTGTTACCGGGCCCAAAGATCTTAGAAAATGACTTACCTGAAGTGCCTGCCACAGTGCAAGTTCGAATTTACCTCCTTCCTCTGTCAGTTCCCCGATTGATGGCCATGCATTTGACCTCAAGAAATCTGAGACCTGACAGAGGTTCTTTCCTTTAAACTTTTCTTTTGTATTTTTTTCCATTCCTGGAATGAAATTAGGGTTACCTATTATAGGTAGTAGTGGCGATTTACTAGGTGTATATTTCTTATCTCCACAGATTTTCGCTGAAATTTGCAATGTGGGGCCTATTATAGGGTGTCTCTTAAGGTACCTAGGGAGAACCGCGTAACACCAAGGTGCTCTGGCCAGAGGTATCTGGCTCACATACTGCTCTATGTTTACCCAGCGTTTAAACTCCCCATGTCTACACCAGTCTACCAACCTAGTTAAATGCAATGCTCTGTAGTATTTTATTATATCCGGGACTGCTATCCCTCCAGCACTTTTAGGCATTCTCAACAGTTCTCTTTTAATTCTGGCTTTTTTCCCTGCCCATATAAATTTCATGAACAAAGAATTCACCTGTCGAAGATAGGTTATTGGTATGGAGATAGGCAGTGCCTGGAACAAATACAATACCTTTGGCAAAATACACATTTTGATTATACTTCCTCTCCCAAACCAGGAGTGCATTCCATGTCTCCATTTTTCTAGCAATCTTCTTATTTCAAGGTACAATGGGGGAAAGTTCAATGCATAAGTATTTTTAATGTCTGATGGTATATATGTGCCTAAATATTTTAGTACCTTCCCCCATTTGAACTTGAAATTCTGTTTTATTATATCCCCCATAGGTTCAGGGATTGCCAGGTTCATTGCTTCCGATTTTGTGTTATTTACTTTCAGATTAGATAACCTACCATATTTCTCAATTTCTCTTACAAGGTTAGGGAGTGATACATGAGGGTTAGTCACTGAAAAGAGCAGGTCATCCGCATATGCTGCAATTTTATGAGTCTGATCTCCCATCTGAATTCCCTGAATATCCCCGTTTAATCTGATTCTGTTCAATAGGGGTTCTAGTGTAAGGGCAAACAACAAGGGTGATAGCGGGCATCCCTGTCTTGTTCCGTTTGTAATTTTGAACGGGGATGATATTACTCCGTTAACCCTTACTGAGGCTCGGGGGCCTGTATACATACTCATTATCCATCTGATCATCTGTTCACCTACCCCCACCTGTCTCAATACTTCCTCCAAAAAACGCCAGCTCACCCTGTCAAACGCTTTTTCTGCGTCGGTATTTAAAAACACACAGGGAATTTTTTTTTCTCCAACATAATGCACCAAGTTAAGTATTTTAATCGAGTTATCTTTAGCTTCTCTTCCTGGGATAAATCCCACTTGGTCCATATCTACTAATTCTGATATACATGGTTGAAGCCGGGACGCTATTATTTTGGAGAAGAGTTTAAGGTCTGCATTTAGCAATGAGATAGGTCTATAACTGCCACATTCAGCCGGATCCTTCCCCTCTTTAGGAATAACAGTAATGTGGGCCAAAAGTGCCTCCGGGGGAATACCGCCGAACTTCCCAATGCGTTAAAAAACTTTGCCATCTGTCCGTTTAATATCCCTAAGTATTCCTTATAATAGCTTACCGAAAATCCATCTGGACCTGGAGATTTCCCTATCTTCACCTTCTTTAGAACTTCCCCAACCTCTTCAACAGTTATTGGACTCTCTAACTTCTTTCGGACTAAAGATGGTAATCTAGGCATTCCTGCCCCAGAGAGGTATTCCTCTATCTCTGCCTGTTTATCGCCTTCTATTGGTAAATTATATAACGCCGCATAATATTCCCCAAATACTTGGGCAATCTCTCTAGGTTTTTTTAGAAGCTGTCCTTCTTTCCCTTTAATCAATGGGACATATACCGACCTGTTCTTTTCTTTGAGTTTCCCTGCGAGTAATTTGCTACATTTATCTCCCAGCTCATAATTAGCCTTCCTTCCTCTCTGTATAATCGCCTTAGCTTTAAACCGCATCATCTCTGAGATCTGCTTCCTTAATTGTCCCAGCTCTCTCCCTACCTCGGGTAGTTGTTTTTTTTTATGTTGGAGTTCTAATTTTTGAATTTCCTCTAATTTGTCCCTAATCTGTTTTTCCCTTTTTTTTTTCAGATAGGATCCATGTTTTATCAGGATACCCCGAATGACTGTCTTATGGGCCTCCCAAACCATACCTGTATTACTCCCTGGTATATCATTGACCTGAAAGTATGCTGCAATCTCCTTAGCGACATCGTCCCTGGCTTCTGAGTTTTGCAGCAGACTCTCGTTCAAACGCCAGGTTCTATCCTGGGTAAATACCTCGTTAGAAAGGGAGAGACATAAACTAATCGGGGCATGATCTGACCACGTTATGTTCCCTATTGTTGTCTGCGTTACAGAGGTAGTCAGGTAATGAGGAACAAGAAACATATCCACACGGGTATATACATGGTGTGGATTAGAGAAAAAAGTGTAGTCTTTTTCATCTCCATGTAGAATCCTCCACACATCCACTAATTGTACCTCGTGTAGTTTCTTTATTATCCCCCTTCTGACCCTCCCTGGTATCGACGAGGTCCCTGTGGATGCATCCATTCTGGGATCCAACGTAATATCAAGATCACCTCCCAAAATTAATTTACCCTCTGTAAATTCAATCAATTCTGTGAGAACTTCTTTCACGAATCTGTCTTGTTTAATATTTGGTGCGTACAGCGAAGCCAAAGTCACCTTAACCCCTCCTATACACCCCTTCAGGAATAGGAACCTACCATTCGGGTCCAGACGTTTATCTTGTAGAGACCAATTTACTCGATTTGAAATCAAGATTGATACTCCCTTGGTTTTTGCCTCTTGGTTCATCGAATGGTACACAAAGGGGAAAAATCTGTTCTGGAGGAATGGCAGGCTCCCACCCCTGAAATGGGTTTCCTGGATGAAAGCTACATCCGAGCCCCAATTCTTTAAGTCCTTTAGTATCATTTTCCGTCTTTCAGGGATGTTCAATCCTCTCGCATTCAAAGAGGTTACTTTTATTGTCCCCCATCTCGGGAGAAAAAAAGGGAAGGGGAAAAAAAAAACCCCAACAGCCCCCCCCTTATTTCCACCTCTCCCCCTCCCCCACCCTTATTTCCACCCCTCCCCCACCCTTATTTCCACCCCTCCCTCTATAGCCCTAAGGAAAAAAAACCACCCAAGACTGGATCTCTTTCCAGTACTCACCGTGGGTGTATACCTATTCTGGGGGGATTGACTGGACGATCGAGTAGCTCCACCCAGTTCCCCTCCACTCCTCCCCCGACCCTCCTTAATTTTCCCTTCTTCAGTCTCTCCCTCTTTCCCCTCCCGCCCCATTCTTATCTCTCAGCCCTTCCACCTTCCTACCCTTCCCTCCCCCTTCCCCTTCTCTCCCGCGATCCAGTTCTCATTCTTAATTCTATTCTTTATATTTAATTTCCCCAAGTTATTAAGTATTTAATATTCCTACATATCTAATCCCCCTTTTGAACTGGTAAGCGCTTACCCCTTTTCTATAGGAGAGAGAGCAAAAAAGAAAAAGAAAAACCCATATGGCGGAACCACCGCCTTTATAACTCTGCTCTCTCTTACAAAAAAGGGGAAAAAAAAAAAAAAATAAATAAAAAGGGGGAAGCAAAGGAGAAGAGGAGGTATGTTGTTTATCTTACCCCCCCCTTTCTTAACCTTAAATAGCCCCATAGGCTCAAGGTAGGACCCCTCCCTCCCCCCCCGGCCATCTCCACCCCACCCTCTCCCACATACCCCATATTGTGCAAGGAAGAAAAAACAAAAACAAAAAGTGTATACATATCTGCCACTTTCTACCTAACTCTATACCTCTACTCATTTCTTATATCTCTATTAATCATAATTCTACACATTATTTCTCAGATCCAGCAGATAATACCCCATAATTCCTGTGAGTCCTGTGAGTCTTGTAAGTCCTTAAGTCCAATAGGACTGGGACCTCTTGTGAAAAAAAAAAAAAAACATTATATCAAAATTCCATACCCCCCCCCCTCCTCCCTCCACTTTCTCTCCCCCCCCTCGCCTCTCCCCCCCCCCACCCCTCCTCCCCTATAAAAAAAGGGGGGAGAAAAAAAAACACAGCAAAAAAAGAAGGAAAAAAAAAAAAAAAAAAGGAAAAAAGTTCCTTTCAAATTTGTGATGCGTGTTTCAATTTTTCCAGACATTTGTCTCTTCTTCTCTCTTCTATGTTTGTATCTTTTTGTGATTTAGTGTCATTTGTGCAGTTGTGCAGTAGTGCTATTAGTGATTTCAGGTGATTTCAGGTGGAGGGACCTGGCCAGTAGTGGGGGAGAAAGGAAAACCACTCCTTTCCAGAAATAATTTCAAGGGGAGGGGGGAGCCGGGTAGGGAGACAGGGACCCCTTAATCACCCCTTGATCACCCTCCAGGATCTTCCTTACTTCCTTACTTTTTCCCGGCTTTATTTTCTTAATTTTGAGAGCTGCTGTAGCCAATCTGGTACTTCAATTGGCTCTATTCCCATAAACTTAAACACACCAGGCAAGTCCTCATATTGCTGCACATGGTAAGACTCAGTCCCCCGTTTGATTGTAACAGAGATTGGGTACCCCCATCTGTAGCTTCCTCCCACACTCTTTATTTTATCCAGCAGCGGGCGCAACATGGCCCTTCTTTGTAACGTGGCCCTTGATAGATCTGGGAGGATTTTTATTTGTGTCCCTTCAAACCTGACCTCCCCGGCATCCCATGCTGCTCTACTGACCAACTCTTTATGAGCATATCTGTGGAAGCACCCAATTATGTCTCTCGGTCTATCCAAGTTCGTTGAGCGGGGGCCCAGTGCTCTATGTAACCTCTCGAACTCAAATCCTGAGGGGGGCGGTGAGCCCACTAACTGGTTACATATCTCTATTATCGTTCTCTGTAGGTTCTCTTTCTCCACCGTTTCGGGGACCCCTCTAAACCTTAAATTCCTGCGCCTACCGCGGTCCTCAATTTCTTCCAACCTAAGCTGAATATAGTCAACCTGGGATATTTTTGTCTTATATGTTTGCTCTATTACAGTAACCCGTGCATCCAAATTAGTCAACAGCAGTTCATCTTTTTCCAACTTATCTGTAATCTGTTGAACTTCTTCCCGTACGACCTCCAGATCTTTACGATGGGATTCCTCCATACGTTTAACCAACGCCTCCATATCTGCCTTTGTAGGGAGAGCCAGCAGCATGGCTTTTAAGACACTCAGTTCCGTCTCATGATCTCCCTGTAAAAGCTGTAAGGGCTGTGTATGGGGCAGATCTTTTACCCTCTGCTTTTCCTTCTGCTCCATCAGAGCTCTCTGTCCTCCGCTCTCTCCAACCTCCTATAAGCAGCGTGTGTGTCTCCACACACTCCGACAGACTTGGGGATACAGAGAAAGTGGCAGCTGGTATCTCCCCCAACGTCACACTACCATGTGACCCGGTCTCGCGGAGTCTGCTTGATGCTGACCGCGTTAAGGGGAAATATCGCTGGATCACCGGCTGGGATGGATGGGTCTGCCTGCTGAGCTCTGGTGCACCCGTTGGTTTAAGCAGCCGTTCACCCTGCGATGGCGCCCTGCGCAGCTCCTCTCCAGGTGGGTTAGTAACCGCTTTACCTCTCCTCATAACCCGGGTCCTTTCCACCGTAGTCCGGTTGCTTTATAATCCAGCGCCTACTTAAATCTGCCGCGCTGTAGTAGTCACAGAGTCCGGACTTTTTGCACCGGTCGGAATAGGGTCTCTGCCGTGCCGTGCCGTGCCCGCTGTGTGTAACTCCTATCCGGTGATCTCGGTGGTCTCAGCGGGGAAAAATAAAGGAGATTCCTTCACTCGTGGTCGGGTGGAGGAGCGTGGTGCGGTGTGTGGAGAGTGTCTGTCTCTACTCCATCTTCTTCCGGTCACTCCCCCCTACTCCTTCTTGGAAGCTACCCATTTGTACCCATTGATTTCAATGGAAGTCGGATCACTGTCTTAACTAAAGAAACAATACAGGAAGATAACATACATTTCTCAGGCAAACCCCTCCCTCCCTCCCCCCTCCCTCCCACAGAGCTGATTGTTGTTTGATTGGCCACTGGAAAGCCTCCTGTCCTGGAGGTGACTTGAAGTTGCCTTGTAAGTTGCCTGATGATTCATACTCAAGTCGTGTCTAAGTCGCCTCCCAAAGTCGTGCTAGAAGTTGTGCTGCACCTGAGTGAATGGGCTCTTAGTGCCAGATTCTTAAACGAGATACGACGGCGTATCCCCAGATACGCCGCCGTATCTCTGAGTTGCGCGGTCGTATCTATGCGCCTGATTCTTAGAATCAGTTACGCATAGATTTCCCGTAGATTCGACTGGCGTAACTGTGTTACACCATTGTATTGTAAATGCATATTTACGCTGCCCGCTAGGTGGCGCTTCCGTCGAATTCCGCGTTGAGTATGCAAATTAGCTAGATATACGCGAATTCACGAACGTACGCCTGGCCAACGCAATACATTTACGCCGTTTACGTTAGGCTTTTTCCGGCGTATAGTTACCCCTGCTATATGGTGGCGTAAGTGCGGCGTAGCAATGTTAAGTATTGCCGTCGTTCCCGCGACGAAATTTGAAAATTTTACGTCGTTTGCGTAACTCGTCCGTGAATGGGGCTGGACGTAATTTACGTTCACGTCAAAACCAATATGTCCTTGCGGCATATTAGGAGCGATGCACACTGGGAGATTTCCACAGACGGCGCATGTGCCGTTCGTGAAAAACGTCAATCACGTCGGGTCACACAACATTTACATAAAACACGCCCCCCTGTTCCAAATTTTAATTTGGCAGGCTTATGCCGGCCGATTTACGCTACGCCGCCGCAACTTACGGAGCAAGTGCTTTGAAAATACAGCACTTGCCTGTCTAAGTTGCGGAGGCGTAACGTAAATCAGATACGTTACGCCTGCACAAAGATACGCGATCGTACGTGAATCTGGCCCTAAGTGTTTGGCTGAAGCCACTTATTATCAAGCAACTGTGTTTACTCTTTTCAAATCATAATGACGACAGTAACTACCCAAATTACCCTAATCAAAAGTTCTTAATACCGTGTATTGCCCCTTTTAACGTCAATGACAGCTTGAAGTCTTTTTGTAGTATTTGTAGATGAGGTTCTTTATCTTCTCAGATGGTAAAGCTGCCCATTCCTCTTGGCAAAAAGCCTCCAGTTCCTGTAAATTCTTGGGCTGTCTTGCATGAACTGCACGTGTGAGAACTTACCTGACCTAACCCCCATTGAGAAGCTGTGGGGTATTGTCAAGACGAAGATGAAAGACACCAGACCCACCAATACAGATGAGCTGAAAGCCGCTATCAAAGCAACCCGGGCTTCTATAACACCTCAGCAGTGCCACAGGCTGATCGCCTCCATGCCACGCCGCTTTGATGCAGTAATTCATGCAAAAGAAACCCCCCAACCAAGTATTGAATGCACAGTAGACCTGTGCAATTCCTTTTGTTCCAAATTCGTTTTTCAAAGAAACTCTACAAATTTGTTAATTTAGAAATATTCAAATTAAGGAAAACCTGTATTAACAAATTTTTCCGAAATTTTGAGAGGACGAAAATCAAAAAATTCTAAAATCTGAACATTCAAAAGAGCAAAAATCATAAATTCTAAAATCCGAAAATAAAAATGAAAATCCAAAGATTCAAAAGAATGAAAATCTGAAAACTCGAAAACCCAAGAATTCTAAAATCCTAAATAATACCTAATAATATCTATTACTAACTATTAAATTATAGGTATTGGTGTTTCCTTTTCAAATTTGGCTGTTAGTCAATGTAACGAATACCAATGTATCTGTTACATTAGCTTACAGAAAAATTTGAAAGGAAATTCCAATACCTATAGGTTAATAGGTAATATTAGTTAGTTATTATTTTGGATTTTAGAATTTTGGATTTTTACAAATTATCATAACGAATACCGCATCTAAACGAATGGGACATAACAGATTCACATTTTTCCAAAGTTACGAATTTATTCGAAATAACGAATTTTCATTCTTAACAAATAACCCGAAAAACTGAAAAAATAAACAAAAAAAACCCCTAATGTAATGAAAACGAACACACTTTTTGGCAGTGCACATGTCGTACATACTTTTCAGTATTAAAAATCCTTTTTTTTTAGTATCAAAAATAAGGGGACGTTTATTCGAATGTAAATGCTCTTACATCAACAATAAAAAACGGGTGCAAAGTTAAAACTTGAACAGCGGCGTTCTCTGCGCCTTCTTTTTTGAAAACTGACAATTTTTATTGATTTTGCAAATTTTCCAACAGGAAAAGACCAACAAAATACACAGAAAAATAAACAAATACAAAAATAAAATAGAAATAAAAAGCACTCTTTGTAATAAGTGGTAGGCTAAAAATCCTTTTTTTATTGGTCTTATGTTATATGCAAATTTTCTGAGATATTGATTTGGGGTTTTCATTAGCTGTAAGCCATAATCATCAAAATTAAAAGAATGAAATGCTTGAAATATATCCCTCCATGTGTAACGCCTCTATATACAACATACATTTTTTTTTTATTGAATTACTGAAATACATATATACAAAAGCCTGTGATATTGATAACACTGTGGCCAAATTAGACTAGAACTAGACGAGTATGCGCTTCCCTACGCACCAAAAGACCACTAAAACGTAACCTTTATTGTAAGTCATAAAAAGTATGTAAATGACCATATCAGGTATACCTATAGGATGAGGATGAGGTCAATGCCATTATATATAAACTCAACGTTCTATCTCTACGTGGTAATATTGACACCTACCAAGTTTAAATGGTGAAAACTTCTCTTGAATATATACGTATAGACCAGGCATGTCCAAAGTCTGGCCCGCGGGCCAAATGTGGCCCCCCTGTTGATTTAATATGGCCCCCCTGGAGATTTGGATATATATTGTTTGTGGCCCCCCAGGGCCACAAAAGATATATACTGGGGTGGATTCAAGAAGCAATTGCGCCTGTGTAACCATAGTTACACAGCGCAATTGCTCACTCGCCCCGGCGTAACGAGTGCTCCTGATTCACGAACCTCGTTACGCCGACTGCAGCCTAAGATATGCGTGGCATAAGGCTCTTATGCCCGCATATCTTAGGCTGCATTCTTGCGATGGCCGCTAGGTGGCGTTCCCGTTGTGCTCAGCGTATGGTATGCAAATTGCATACTAACGCCGATTCACAACGTTGCGCGAGCCCTGTGTACGCAGTTTACGTCGTTTCCGTACGGCGGTTTTCGCGTAAGGCTGCCCCTGCTATTAGCAGGGGCAGCCAATGTTACGTATACCCGTCGTTCCCGCGTCGCGAAATTTGAAATTTACGTAGTTTGCGTAAGTGATTCGTGAATGGCGCTGGACGCCATTCACGTTCACTTTGAAGCAAATGACGTCCTTGCGACGTCATTTGCCGCAATGCACGTCGGGAAAGTTTCCCGACGGAGCATGCGCTCTACGCTCGGCGCGGGAACGCGCCTAATTTAAATGATTCCCGCCCCCTACGGGATCATTTAAATTGCGTACGCTTACACCGGGCATTTTGCCCGAGCGCCCACGCAATTTACGGAGCTTCTGCTCCGTGAATCGAGGGCAGCGCAAAAAAATTGCGGGGGCGCAGGGCAAAAACGTTGCCCTGCGCCTCCGTAAAAAAAGCGCAATTGTTACTGAATCCGGGCCACTGTATTTATCGGCGCTGCCTTGGAGGGGACAGGGAGGGGGCAGGACGAGCGCCATCAGATTACATGAAGAGAATCTCCTGTTTATCCAGCAGCATCTGTATTGGAAGTCCCGTTTTCTGGGATGCCATTGGACGACTGTTCTGTCCATCATAGGAGGCGCGACTTGTATTAAAGCGGCCACAGAGTAAACAATAGATTCTCCTGTTTGTAATCTGTCGGCACTCCTACCACCCCCCTCCCTCTGCCCTCCGAGGCTGCAGATGGGCATTGATCAGGCTGCACTGATGGCAATGGTAAGGCTGCATTTATGGCACATGTGAGGCTGCATTTATGGCACATGTGAGGCTGCATTTATGGCACATGTGAGGCTGCATTGGTTGCAATGGGGAGGCTGCATTGGTTGCAATGGTGAGGCTGCATTGGTTGCAATGGTGAGGCTGCATTGGTTGCAATGGTGAGGCTGCATTGGTGGCAATGGTAAGGCTGCATTTATGGCAATGGTGAGGCTGCAGTCATGGCAATGGTAAGCCCGTGCGTGTTATATGCCGATAAATACGGTATATCCAAATAACATGTCCAAGCTCATCCTTAGCCCTGAGCAGCATATCCAAATAACAGTATATCCAAATAACACGCCCAAGCTCATCTCTTCACCACACAGCCACAAAGGCAAGAGAATTCTTGTTGGTCAGTGTATTGGTGCTCAGACGAACACACTTAGGCCCCATACACACGAGAGGATTTATCCGCGAATACGGTCCAGCGGACCGTTTCCGCGGATAAATCCTCTCGAGGATTTCAGTGGATTTCCATGCGATGGAGTGTACTCACCATCGCATTGAAATCCGCGCCGAAATCCTCTGGCGATGACGTGTCGCGCCGTCGCCGCGATTATGACGCGGCGACGTGCGCGACGCTGTCATATAAGGAATTCCACGCATGCGTCGAATCATTACGACGCATGCGGGGGATCCCTTCGGACGGATGGATCCGGTGAGTCTATACAGACCAGCGGATCCATCCGTTGGGATGGACTCCAGCAGATGGATTTGTTTGGCATGTCAGCAAATATTCGATCTGCTGGAAATCCATCCCAGGGGAGAAATATCCGCGGAAACAGATCCGCTGGAGTGTACACACCATAGGATCTATCCGCTGAAACCCATTCGCTGGGATTTTTCAGCGGATGGATTCTATCGTGTGTATGGGGCCTTAGACCGAATTTTAATGGTTCAAAGAATGTCAGGCAAAATAGTCGGCCCTCATGCATGTTCACTTCATCAAATCTGGCCCTCTTTGAAAAAAGTTTGGACACCCCTGGTATAGACAATATGAGGGTTATATCTTCCTCCTATATTCAATATAAAGGCTCCAGGCTGTATTATGCCTAGTACACACGATAGGATTTATCCGCGGATACGGTCCTCTGGACCATTTCCGCGGATAAATCCTCTGAGGATTTTGATCCGATGGAGTGTACACACCATCGGATCGAAATCCGCGCCGAATTCCCATCGCGATGACGTGTCGCGCCGTCGCCGCGATGATGACGCGGCGTCGCTGCGCGACGCTGTCATATAAGGAATTCCACGCATGCGTCGAATCATTACGACGCATGCGAGGGATGGGTTCGGACGGATCGATCCGGTGAGTCTGTACAGACCACCGGATCGATCCGCTGGAGCCGATTCCAGCGGATAGATTTCTTAGCATGCTAAGAAATTTTTATCCGCTGGAAATCGGTCGGCCCGAAATATATCCGCGGATAAATATCCGCTGGATCGTACACACCAGCGGATCTATCCGCTGAAACCGATCCGCGGATCAATTTCATCGGATCGATCCTCTCGTGTGTACGGGGCCTTAGAGGATATGTAAATTAAAGGTCTACTCACCAACACCACCTGGTATCAAGAGATGGGGGTATATCTGTCTCTACTCCCATCTATTGACAAAAAGGAAAAGGTCTGGTGTCACTCGCAAACCACCTCCTTTCCAATGTATGCAACAAAAAGCAGGAGATCACCCCGGAACTTTAGATGAGGTGAATGCGGTTAGCCAACAATTGACAGTAAGTAAATGCAGCCTCAAAATGTATTACAATTTTCATGCAAACATAAACATGAATCATAGCCAAGCCACTGAAATGATACATACAGTAAAAAATGTAATTACACGTATCATGGTATAAAATGTTAATTGCAAAGTACACAGGTATTAAAAGTATTCCAACGCGTTTCACGAGACCATGCTCTCTTCATCAGGGGTAGATGCGTGTGTGGTACATCTGTAGGGCGTATAATGAACCAAATAAGTATCAACACAGAGATGGTATTGTGACAATTAGTCAAGAGGATCCAAAACGCATGGCCCTATACTCACCAAAGGCTGGATCAGACTACCCATTGCTGGATACCCAATAATGAGCCCCAGTAATGAGCGTTCCGGCTCTGGAACTGAGGAGGCAGAGGAAAAACCAACCCAACAGAGCACAAACGTGGGGCAGACATGGCTGGGGTGGGGGAATGTGTCACCAAAGATCCCCCACCCGGTCGCCTTATACACCGGCAAATACGGTATATATATATTACACACACACGCTTACCAGACACTATATTAGGTACACCTTGCTAGTACTGGGTTGGACCCCTTTTACCTTCAGAACTGCCTTAATTCGTGGCATAGATTCAACAAGGTGTTGGAAACATTCCTCAGAGATTTTGGTCCATAGTGACATGATGGCATCACACAGTTGCTGCAGATTTGTCGGCTTCACATCCATGATGTGAATCTCCCATTCCACCACATCCCAAAGGTGCTCTATTGGATGAGATCTGGTGAGTGTGGAGGCCATTGGAGTACAGTGACATCATTGTCATGTTCAAGAAACCAGTGATTTGATCTTTGTAAACTTTTGTGCATTATCCTGCTGGAAAAAGCCATCAGAAGATGGGGACACTGTGGTCATAAAGGAATGGACATGGTCAGCAACGATACTCAGGTAGGTCGTCGTGGTGTTTAACCCCTTCCATACCGGGCACGTATACACCTTCCCGCCCAGACCAATTTTTAGCTTTCAGCACTGTTGCACTTTGAATGACAATTGCGCGGTCATGCTACACTGTACCCAAACTAAATTTTAATCATTTTGTACCCACAAACAGAGCTTTCTTTTGGTGGTATTTGATCACCTCTGGGATATTTATTTTCTGCAATTTTTTTTTAAAAATGACCGAGAATTTAGAAAAAAAAGTATTTTTTTGTTTCTGTTATAAAACATTGTAAATAAGTACGTTTTCTCCTTCACTGATGGGCACTGATGGTACTGCACTGATGGGCACTGATAAGGCGGCACTGATGGTCACCGATGAGGTGGCACTGATGTGGTGGCATTGATGGGCACTAATATGCGGCACTGATGGGCGTCACGGATGGGCACTGATAGGCGGCATGGATGGGCTTGGATAGGCGGCACAGATGGGCACGGATAGGTGGCACAGATGGGCACAGATAGGCGGCACAGCTGGGCACGGATAGGCGGCACGGACGGGCATGGATAGGCAGCACGGACGGGCATGGATAGGCGGCATGGATGGGCACTGATAGGCGGCATGGATGGGCACTGATAGGTGGCACAGATGGGCAAAGATGGGCACTATTGTATGTGTTGTACTAATGGATGCCAATCAGTGCCAAACAATGCCTGTCAATCAGTGATGCCGATTGTGGGCACTGATTGGCATCCATTGCGGCACTGATTGGCATCCATTTTGTGTGTCCTCATCCCTGGTGGTCTAGGGTGGCATCCTTTTTTTTTTCACTTGTGGTCTATTTGCCCATCCCTGGTGGTCCAGTGGGCATCCCTGGTGGTCCAGTGGGCATCCTCGGGGGGGGGGGGGGGGGCTGTGCTGATGATCGGCTTTTCCTATTTACATCGTGATCAGCCGTGATTGGACACGGCTGATCACGTGGTAAAGAGTCTCCGTGAGAGACTCTTTACCTTGATCGGTGTTGCGGGGGTGTCAGACTGACACCCTGCAACAACGATCGCCGCGATGCGTGCCCCCGGGGGGGCGCGCAGCGGCTCAGAATCCTGAGGACGTCATATGACGTCCAGTCAGGATTCTACAACCACTTTGCCGCCGTCAATTTGTCATTGGCGGGCGGCAAGTGGTTAAACAATGCTCAATTGCTACTAAGGGGCCCAAAGTGTGCAAGGAAAATATCCCCCACACCATTACACCACCAGTCTGAACCGTTGCTACAAGGCAGGATGGATCCACGCTTTCATGTTGTTTATGCCAAATTCTGACTCTATCATCTGAATGTTGCAGCTAAAATTAAGACCAGGCAATGTTTTTCCAATCTTCTATTGTTCAACTTGGTGAGCCTGTGCAAATTGTAACCTCAGTTTCCTGTTCTTAGCTGACAGGAGTGGCACCCTGTGTGGTCTTCTGCTGCTGTAGCCCATCTGCTTCAAGGTTCGATATATTGTGCCTTCAGAGATGGTATTCTGCATACCTTGGTTGTAACCAGTCTGCCCATTCTCCTCTGTCATCAACAAGGCATTTTCGTCCACACAACTGCCGCTCACTGGATAATTTCTCTTTTTTGGAAAAAAAATTGTAAACCCTAGAGATGGTTGTATGTGGAAATCCCAGTAGATCAGCGGTTTTTACACTACTCAGACCAGCCCATCTGGCCACAACAACCATGCCACTTTCAGAGTCACTTAAATCCTCTTTCTTCCCCATTCTGATGCTCGGTTTGAACTTCAGCAAGACATCTTCACCACCTCTAGATGCCTAAATACATGGAGTTGCTGCCATGTGATTGGCTGATTAGCAATTTGTGTTCCGAAGCAACAAGTGTACCTAATAAAGTTGCCAGTGTGTGTGTGTGTGTGTGTGTGTGTGTGTGTGTATATATTCAGTATCTCACAAAAGTAAATACACCCCTCACATTTTTGTAAATTTTTTATGATATCTTTTCTTGTGACAACACTGAAGAAATGACACTTTGCTACAATGTAAAGTAGTGAGTGTACAGCTTGTATAACAGTGTCAATTTGCTGCCCCTTCAAAAAAATTCAACACACAGCCATTAATGTCTAAACTGCCATGTTAATATTTTGTGTGGCCGCCATTATTTTCCAGCACTGCCTTAACCCTCCTGGCCATGGAGTTCACCAGAGCTTCATAGGTTGCCACTGGAGTCCTCTTCCACTCCTCCATGGTGACATCACAGAGCTGGTGGATGTTAGAGACCTTGCGCTCCTCCACCTTCCGTTTGAGGATACCCCACAGATGCTCAATAGGGTTTAGGTCTGTAGACATGCTTGGCCAGTCCATCACCTTTACCCTCAGCTTCTTTAGCAAGGCAGTGGTCGTCTTGGAGGTGTGTTTGGGGTCATTATCATGTTGGAATACTGCCCTGCGGCCCAGTCTCTGAAGGGAGGGGATCATGTTCTGCTTCAGTATGTCACAGTACATGTTGGCATTCATGATTCCCTCAATGAACTGTAGATCCCCAGTTCCGGTAGCACTCATGCAGCCCCAGACCATGACACTCCCACCACCATGCTTGACTGTAGGCAAGACACACTTGTGTTTTGTACTCATCACCTGGTTTCCGCCATACACGCTTATCATCTGAACCAAATAAGTTTATCTTGGTCTCATCAGACCACAGGACAGTAATCCATGTCCCTAGTCTGCTTGTCTTCAGCAAACTGTTTGCAGGCTTTCTTGTGCATCATCTTTAGAAGAGGCTTCCTTCTGGGACGACAGCCATGCAGACCAATTTGATGCAGTGTGTGGCATATGGTCTGAGCACTGAGAGGCTGACCCCCCCACCCCTTCAACTTCTGCAGCAATTCTGGAAGCACTCATACGTCCAGGGCCGGCCTTTGGGGTGTGCGAACTGTGTGGCCGCACAGGGCACCATGGGCAACAGGGGCGCCGTGCGACCATCACAGCTCGCAGAATGTGAGTGGTAGCAGGGCCAGGCCGGCGCTACCACTAGGCGGATTAGGAAGGCAGCCGCCTAGGACGCACTGCCACCTAGGGGCGCCACTGACTCTTGCCTCACCTCTTCCTCCTCATTGTCGTTCCCCAGGCTCCTGGCAGAGGATAGAGGGGCCCCGGACAGCCTCTTTGTGTATGTTTAGGTGACCAGGGGGTGAGGGGTGAAGATGGGGGGGTGCCACAGGATTAGCTCGCACAGGGCGCCTGAACACCTAAGGCCGGCCCTGCATAAGTCTATTTCCCAAAGACAACCTCTGGATATGACAATGAGCACTCAACTTCTTTAGTCGACGATGGTGAGCCCTGTTCTGGGTGGAAACTGTCCTGTTATACCGCTGTATGGTCTTGGCCGCTGTGCTGCAGCTCAGTTTCAGGGTCTTGGCAATCTTCTTATAGCCTAGGCCATCGCTATGTAGAGCAACAATTCTATTTTTCAGATTCTCAGAGAGTTCTTTGCCATGAGGTGCCATGTTAAATTTCCAGTGACCAGTATGAGAGAATGAGAGCGATGACACCAAGTTTAACACACCTGCTCCTCATTCACAACTGAGACCTTGTTACACTAACGAGTCACATGACACTGGGAGGGAAAATGGCTAATTAGGCCTAATTTGGACATTTTCACTTAAGGGTGTACTCACTTTTGTTGCCAACAGTTTAGACATTAATGGCTGTGTGTGGAATTATTTTGAGGGGACAGCAAATTTACACCGTTATACAAGCTGTACACTCACTACTTAAGCGTAATTTCTTCAGTGTTGTCACGTGAAAAGATATAATAAAATATTTACAAAAATGTGAGGGGTGTACTGACTTTTGTGAGATACTGGGGTTTATATACTATAACTAGAGGGTGCAAAATCAGCCTCACTTCTGTATAGAAACCAATCAGCTTCCAGGTTTTATTGCTAAAGCTTAATTGAACAAGAGGTCAGAAGCTGATTGGTTTCTATGCAGAAGTGAGGCTGATATTGTAGTCTCCAGCTTTAGTAAATTAACTCCACTGTGTGTGTATATATCACTGTTGCCAACCGTCAATATTTTTACTGGCAGCCGGTAAAAAATGGGCACTTTCCTTCTGCCAGTAAATGCCAGTAATAGGGAAAGGTTGCCAGTAAAAAATATGTCTGCCACACTCAAGTGCTTTCTACAGTGTGTTCTGTCGGTGCCGGCAGGGGACGGGACTGGTGGAGGGGGTGCCTGAGAGTGTTGTGTGATGTCATGGTGAAAGGGGAGCCAAGTGGAGAGGCCGGAGTCTCTTGTGGGGATCTGAGGGATGGGAGCAAGGCAAGCCAGGAGCAGGACTGACAATGCTGTTTGGGGTGAAGGGACCGCCTGGCGTGGAGAGAGACTGTCACTGTGACTCTGGAGGGGACGTGTTGTGTTGGGGATCTTTGCTGCTGCACACTGCTGTCAGTGTCACTGTGAGAGTCAATTTCATGTTTGTGTGCTGCCTGTTCTAATTTCTTGCCCTCCTGAGTCCTGTCCCTGAGCTACCTACTTACTAGATAAAAAAAAAAAAGAATAAGAAATATGAGCTAGATTCAGGTAGCTCGGCGCATAGTTTTGCCGGCGTAGCGTATCGAATATACGCTACGCCGACGGCGCACACAGAGCCCAGAGCAGTATTCACAAAGCACTCGCCCCGTACGTTGCCGCGGCGTAGCGTAATATGGTCGGCGTAAGCCCGCCTAATTCAAAGTAGGCTGGAAGTGGGCGTGTTGTATTGAAATTAATCGTGACCCCATGTAAATGAAGCGCCGTACGAACGGCGCATGCGCGCGCATGCTCAGAATCACATTGCATATACTCCCTAAGCTACGTCGGCTCAATGCTTTCGACGTGAACGTAGCCTACGCACAGCCCCATTCCCGTACGACTTACGTAAACGACGTAAAATTCGACGACTGTTCCGACGTCCATACCTTAACATTGGCTGCGCCTCATATAGCAGGGGTAACGTTACGCCGGTCGTACTCCTTACGTAAACAGCGTATATTGACGCGCCGGCCGTACGTACGTTCGTGAATCAGCTTATCTAGCTCATTTACATATTCTACGTGTAAATCTACGGAAGCGCCCCTAGCAGCCAGCGTAAATATGCACCCTAGATACGACGGCGTACTAAGACTTACGTCGGTCGGATGAAGCAGAAATTCAGGCGTATCTTGTTCCCTGAATACCGCGCATAGATATGACGGCGCATCCTTTAACTTACGCGGCGTATCAATAGATACGCCGGTGTAAAATGTCTCTGAATCTAGCTGTATGTTTTTTGCCTTAATATCTATCTCAAATCACATGTCTAATTGCATAATGTACCGTATTTATCGGCGTATACCGCGCACTTTTTTGCCCTGAAAAACAGGGCAAAATCGTGGGTGCGCGATATACGCCGATACCTGCTTCCCGTGCTTTGTTCGAACCATTGCGCCGACATATAGTCTGGCAGGCTCGGCTCCTCTCGCGGTCACGTCGTGTGCGTCCTGTACGTCGTTTACGCGAGAGGAGCCGAGCCCGCCTGACTATACCCAAGTGTACTCCGCTCGGTATATGTCGGTGCAGTGGTTTGAACACAGCACGAGAAGCGCAGAAGGATGCCGGACCAGACCAGGCCGCCGATGGACGCGCTTGATGACGGGCAGGACGCGATGGACGATGGGCAAGACACCGACGAGGGGCATCCAAACTGTAAGTATTATTTTTTTTGCAGGAATCTTCCTTCAAATTCGGGGGTGCGTGCTATATGCCGGGGCGCGTTATAGCCCGATAAATACGGTACTTATTTGTAGCCTAAATACTGAAATTTGTACTTAAAACTGTCATTTTGTAACTTTTGGAAATGTCAGTAAAAACGTGTCTGTGCCAGTAAATTCTGGATGTCGTGTCAGTAAATTTCAATCTGGTAAGTTGGCAACACTTGTATGTACCTGTATATATCTTTATTTTTTCTCTGCATTACGAACCCAGTGTGTAAGATCCAGATCTTACACAAGGGGGCAGTGTAGAACAGGTACTCTTATGATTTTCCTAGTATCATCGCAATTAGACTCTATCATGTCCAGTTATATATTACTTATTATGTGGGTGCACAGTTATGTTTTGATCCCATGACAGATGTTTAAAACAAAGCTTGCTTTTCATTGCTTGTATTGCTTTTTTTTATTTGAAACACCTCTATCCATTTAAGTAAATGATAAATACATCTGCATACAAAAAGCCTGTGATGAAGAAGAAAATGAGAAGAAATCAATCCTAACAGGGAGCATGACCTTGTGTTGTGAGATAAAGATATCAGAACTGTAGAATTATAATATAAAGGGGGAGTAATGGTCCTGATAATGTGTGATGTATATTTTGAGGAAACAAGAATGAATAGCTGTAGCTTTACATGTGTGCAGCCATACTGGATTCTGGCACAAAGATTCCTGCAAATGTTGTGCATTTCAGACTTAAGCCTCGTACACACGATCGGATTTCCATCGGACAAAGCGTAGGACTTTTGTCCGAAGGGCGTTGGCCGTGAACTTGTATTGCATACCAACGGAAAAGAATTGTTGGCCAAAAAACACAAAACTACATGTTTTTTCAACTCTTTAGCGCCACCCCTTGGACAACTTCTGCTAATGTTGTGTTATGGTTAGCATTGCTTCTGAGCATGTGTGTTTGTACATTGGAGTTTTGTCTGAAGGACTAGTGTACACACGATCGGATAATCCAATAACACACAGTTGTTGGAAAATTTTAAAGCATGCTATCCAACATTTGTTGGTGGAAAATCCGACAACAATTGTCCGATGGACAGGGTCACCATCAGGGGGGTACAGGCAGTACACCTGTAAGGGGCCCGGATGGCAACCCCCTTTAAAAAAAAAAAAATGTTTTTTTTTTTTAGGGGTCCGGAGGTCCCCAGGGGGCCCGGAGGCACACAGGGCCCCAGATGACAACTCCCCCCCTTTTTTTTATATAAAAAAATATATAAAATTATATATTTTTATTTTATTTTTTATTGTATATTTTTTTATTTATTTTATATATATATATATATATATATATATTTATTTATTATTATTAAAGGGCCCAGCGGTCCCCAGGGCCCCGGATAGCACCCCCCTTTTTTTATAAAAAAAATAAAAAAAATAATATTATTTTTTTTCTTTTTTTTCTTATATATATATATATATATATATATATATATATATATATATATATATATATATATATATATATATATATATATATATATATATATATATATAAAGAAAAAAAAAAGAAATAAAATAATATAATATAATTATTATAATAATTATCTCAATTTGCGGCAGCCCCCCCACCCCCTGCTTCTCAATTTCAGGCGGCAGCAACCCCCCCCCCCCCCCCAAGCCTGAAGCTGTGTAAGGGGCACCATAATTTCTGATGGCTGCCCTGCCGATGGAGCATACAAACGGTCAGATTTTCCAACAACAGCCTGTCGTCCACAATTCCTGTCGGAAAATCCAATTGTGTGTACGAGGCTTTACATATCACCCGAGTAGCGCTATCTGATGGGTAAAGCAAAGACAAGGACACTGCCTTCTTTGGGATTGATTTACTAAAACTGGAGAATGCTAAATCTAGTGAAGCGGTGCATTGTTGTAGCCAATCAGCTTCTAACTTCAACTTGTTCAATTAAACGCTTGCCGACCGCACACACCATCGTTTTACGGCGGCAAGTCGGCTCCCCTGCGCGAGAGCACGCAATGTATGAACAGAAGATCAGTCATTTCCCCAAGGCCACCCCCCTACAGTTAGAACACACCCAGGGAACATACTTAACCCCTTCCCCCGCCCCTAGTGTTAACCCCTTCCCTGCCAGTGGCATTTTTACAGTATTCAATGCATTTTTATAGCACTGATCGCTATAAAAATGCCAATGGTCCCAAAAATTGGTCAAAAGTGTCTGCCATAATGTCGCAGTACCGAAAAAAAAACGCTGATTACCACCATTACTAGTAAAAAAATATATATATTAATAAAAATGCCATAAAAATACCCCCTATTTTGTAAACGCTATAACTTTTGCGCAAACCAATCAATAAACGCTTTTTTTTTACGAAAAATATGTAGAAGAATAGGTATCGGCCTAAACTGAGGGGAAAAAATGTTATTTTGGGGGGATATTTATTATAGCAAAAAGTAAAAAATATTATTTTTTTTTCAAAATTGTTGCTGTATTTTTGTTTATAGCGCAAAAACTAAAAAACCGCAGAGGTGATCAAATACCACCAAAAGAAAGCTCTATTTGTGGGGAAAAAAGGACGCCAATTTTGTTTGGGAGCCACGTCGCACGACCGCGCAATTGTCAGTCAAAGCGACGCAGTGCCAAATCGCAAAAAGTGCTCTGGTCTTTGGGCAGCAATATGGTCCGGGGGTAAAGTGGTTGTAAATCCTCGTGGTTTTTCATCTTAATGTATTGTATGCAAAACCTTCTGTCATGCTGCAGCCCCCCCAATGCCCCCGTTTTACTCACCTGAACCCAGTCTTTTTCCCCCATGGACGGGGAAAAACCAGCTCTAGCTGGTGTCTCCTGCCCTGATTGGGCTCCTGCTGCTGTCAATCAAATCCAATGACGGGGGCAGGGCAGAGTTCTGCTTTCTGTGCCAATAGACGCAGAAGCAGGACTTGGGAGCGCCCCCCGAAGGAGAGACCCACTCATCAAAGAGGCAGAGAGGACCATACAGGGATTTCTTCAAAATGACCAAAGTGCCATCTCCACAAGAAGTATTTGTTTTTTGGAGCGAGCTTTCCTCCATATATAGAACTCCCCAGTGGTGAGCGCAGGATGTGATGGTGCTAAGATTCCATGCAGCATTTCGTCTTCACTTGGGACCTGAATGTCTCCGCAGATCCACCAGCAGGATTCCCCATTCGCTATCTGATGAGCCTTGTTTGACCCTTTGGTCTTTTATGCTAGCCATGATTAAGCACTAATTGGAGTGTGAAACGCGTAGGCTGTTTTCCTTGAGTTCTGCTTGTTTTGTAGTGCATTTTTATCTTTTTTTACAATAAAGACAACCTCATGTTTTTTTGGAGTGCGGCTGTCTATCCCGTCTTTTCCTCATATCAAACCCTTTGGTCATTGTTGGAGGTGAGCGGCCAATCTATAAATTTTACAATCGATGTTGGACTAATGCTTTGTTTTCCTTCTATCAAGTTACCGTTCTATGAGACATCCATCTCTATATAAACAGATTCCTACCATTTGATTTTACTTGGACTTTTGTTGCACTTAATTTTATTTTATTTTTGGGTTTTATGTTAACGGCACGCTATATTGAATAAGCGCACCACTCCCCTTTCTTTTTTCTATGCAGAGCTGCACCAGATTTCGAACTCTCTAGTTTATGTAATGTGCACCAAATGAAGTGGCCATGAGTATATTACATACTGTATAGCATAGTGCAGCCGTCGCTAAATGGCGGCCCGCGGTCCGAGTCCGGACCGAGTGACGCTTCTGCCCGGGCCGCCAGTATAATGATAAATGTCCTCAACCAGTTGTTTGCTGGGACCGCAGGTTTCCCCAGCAACCAGTGACGCTGCACCGCAGGTCTCGGAGTTAAAAAGCTTGCACAGCCGCGAGAAGGGGCGTGACGTCACGTGCGTGCCCCGCCCCCTTGGTTCCCGGCTCTCCTTGCGAGTAGGGGCGCGAAATCACGTGCGCACCCTGCCCTCTGCTGCTCGCGGTTCCCAGTGTTCTGACACCTGGTCCTGACTCTCCTTGCAAAAAAGGACCATGACGTCATGTGCGCGCCCCGCCCCCCTGCTACTCGCAGATCTGGCTCTCCTTATCCTGGCTCTCATCTTGCAGCTTCCGCCCCTTCAGTTGTGCCCTCATTCAAGGTATGTGGGCCACATGTTGGCTAGTGATCACTAATGGGCATATTTATATTGTGCACACTGCTGGGCATATTTTTTTTATGTTAAGGGGCACTCTGATGGACATATTTTGTTGTGCCCATCAGAGTTTCCCTTAACATAAAATGTGCCCATCAGCGTGCATATTAAAAATATACCCACCAGCGTGCCTCTTAAAATAAAATGTGCCCATCAGTGTGCCCCTTACAAAAACAGATGCCCATCAGCGTGACCCTTATTTTATGTTAAGGGACACGCTGATGGGCAAATTTTATGTTAAGGGGCAGTCTGATGGGCATATTTTATTTTAAGAGCAACACTGATGGGCACATTTTGAATTAGGGGCACTCTGATGGGCAGATTTTACATTTTGTTGTGCCCATCAGAGTGCCCCTTAATATGAAATGTGCCCATCAGGGTGCCCCTTAACATAAAATTTTGCCCATCAGCGTGACCCTTATTTTATGTTAAGAGGGACTCTGATGGGGACATCTGATGTAAGGAGGCACTCTGACGGGAATGCCTGATGTAAATGAGCACTGTGATGGGGACCCCTGATGTAAAGGGGCACTGTGATGGGGACTTCTGATTTAAAGAAGCGCTGTGATGGGGACACCTAAAGTAAAGGAGCACTGTGATGGGGACACCTAAAGTAAAGAAGCGCTGTGATGGGGACACCGGATGTAAAGGAGCGCTGTGATGGGGATACCTGAAGTAAAGGGGCGCTGTGATGGGGACATCTGATGTAAAGGGGCGCTGTGATGGGGACATCTGATGTAAAGGGGCGCTGTGATGGGGACTTGAGATTCGGACCTCAGCCCAAAGAAAATTTTAGTGATCGGACCTCGAATTTTAATTCAAGACCCCTGGCATAGTGTATAGATTTCAGTGGTCCAAAGTATGTAATGTACAGCACATTGTACAGTGTGCAGTACTACAGAGTATGTAACTAAAGCATGGAGTGTAGCGGTTTGGAAGGTCCTTCTTACATTGGTGGTCGCTGTAGAAATGCCCCTTTAGATTGGTGGACAGTGAAAATGTTCCTTTCAAGACAGCTAGACAGAACATTGATGCAAGTGGTTACTTATCTTAACCACTTGCCGACCATGTCACGACTATATACGTCGGCAGAATGGCACAGCTGCGCAAAGCAACGTATATACGCGTTGCTTTGAATTTCGCGCCATGCAGGCGCGCGCGTGGCCCTGCCGCGAGCTCCGTGACCGCGCCTGCGGGAACCTCTGACTCAATGTCCGCCGGTGTCCTGCGATCATGTCACAGAGCTGCAGGACGAGGGGATGCCTTTGTAAACAAGGCATCCCCCTGTTCTGCCTAGTGATCTTCTGCTTCCTGTCATCGGGAGCAGTGATCAATGTCGTGTCACATGTAGCCCAGCCCCCACACAGTTAGAATCACTCCCTAGGACACACTTAACCCTTTTCTCGCCCCTAGTGGTTAACCCCTTCCCTGCCAGTGTCATTTGCACAGTAATCAGTGCATTTTTATAGCACTGATCGCTGTATAAATGACAATGGTCCCAAAATATCTTCAAAAGTGTCCGATGTGTCCGCCATAATGTCACAGTCATGATAAAAATCTTTCCTTACTCAAGACCACTTCAATTTGTACTTTTTGCTGCAGATTACATACTCTAAACATTATGCCATGCACTGTGTTGTACTTCGTATATGCCAGACAGCTGCATTATGTATGTTATGCTGTATGTTACATATTCTGGACCATGTAATGAGGAAATTCTGCGCACCGTAGGAGAACCTAACACGGCAAGCCAGTACTTAGAAATGGTTCCCACCATCAAGTTGAAATGTGTAAACAGAACAAGTGCAGTACTATACCCTACACCAGTGGTCATCAACCCTGTCCTCAGGGCCCACTAACAGGCCAGGTTTTATGTATTACCTTGGGGAGATGCAGTCTAGAATACTGCAATCACTGAGCAGCAAATGATATCACCTGTGATGTATTTTAGTAATCTTGCAAATCTGGCCTGTTAGTGGGCCCTGAGGACAGAATTGATGACCACTGCCCTACACTAAACCCAATTCATGAATTTAAATATTCTGTATATGCCAGCACACCTTACTGTAGTTGAATATAACTTTCAGCAAGCCAGCACTGTTCACATCTAGGTGTCCCCGGATCTCAGGTAGAATCGCAGCAAATCTGTCCGTGATCCCAAATGGCCACATATCATGGGACATGCTTGCGATCACTATTACTTCCAATGGCACCCCGATCACGGTGTGATCTTGCCACGATTGTCGCCCGACTAATTGCATGTCGCCTGTAACCAAATTCTTTTGGGCAACAGACTCCATGCGATTCTGTTTGCATGATTTTACAGCAATTCGTCAATCGCGGCAAAAGCACGCCACAGTTGGGATGCCATTGAAAGTAACAGGATCACAAGCATGTCCTTCGATTTGTGCTGATTCGGGTTTGGGACGCAAAGATTTGAATGGAGCCTCGCTGTGTTCACACTGGTGCGGTAGGGATACCCTGAGAATCTTGTGCGGGTTGACGCATCGCACCTTAATTTCAAATGATTCACACTGCCCTCTGCTAACCACTGCGGGTGTCAGAAAGTTATCCCACATTGCTTTAATCTGTATATTGCACTGTACATTCATTGTATACAATGCTACATGTTTTTTAATACATGTGCCTCCATTCTGTATTGTAAATGCTATGTATGCTATACAACTAGCCATTGCCACATTATTATATTAATAAAAATGATTTGCACCAATTATTTAGGACTTTCAAATTCCAACCTGTTTAAGAAACCGGCATCATTTTTGATAGGCATTTTCATATGTGTAAAAGTGTGTCACCAGGCGGTCTCTGGTGATGCTGGGTATAGCCTGAGGCTGTCAGTAATGAGATTTCACACTGTCTGCTTCCCTCATGTACGCTGACACAAACTATCATCTGACTTTTTACTTGCAGAAAATAGAAGAACCTATGCTGTTATGAAACATGCAATCTTTGTGTAATATGTAACAGATATCTCTAATGGTAACCGAAAACTTGATGAACTGGTGTCCATGGGGCTGATTTACCAAAACTGGAGAGTGTAAAATCTGGAGCAGCTCTGCATAGAAACCAATCGGCTTCCAGGTTATTTTGTCAAAGCTTAATTGAACAAGCTATAGTTAGAAGCTGATTGATCTGTCTACCATGCACAGCTGCACCAGATTTTGCACACACCAGTTTTAGTAAATCAACCACCATAGGCAGGGCTGTATCCTGGCCTAGGCCAACAAGGCCTAGGCCTAGGGCAGCACGTTGCAGGGAGGCAGCACGGAAAGAGTCCCCGCCGGCTTGCGCTATTAGTGTAGCACTGTTAGTGTAGCACCAGTCAAAACCTAAATACATCACTGACCACAGGTCTTGTAGCCAAAAGAGAAAGGATAGAAGCCCCTTATCCAGGGTGGTCAGTCTCCCGCTGCTGTGCTTTCACTTTTAGTACAGTATTTATTAGTTGTGCTATTTCATGTAGGGAACCAACTGACCATAATGATAAAATATCTTGGATATGGGCCACAGTCCCGATGGTTATGGACTATTTATTACAGACTTTATTACACATCTTTCGCTTTGTTTTCCAAATAGTAACTTGTTTGCAAAAATTGGTGGGGTACTTATTGAGACACTCTGTTGGGGTCTTTTTCTAAATGAAAGGGTTTGTAAAGGAATTTTTTTTTTTAAATCTTAATAGTGTCCTTTACCTTAATGCAGTGCTGTTTTCATGTCCTCATTGTTTGTTTTTGCTCTCAAGTTGCTGTAATTCTTCTCTGATCTCCACACTTCCTGGTTGCCTGTTTCCTGATAACCACAGTACTGGGAGCTTTCTCTCTGTGGTCACTAATGAAGGAGGTGTGATTACTGTGTGTGAAAAACCCCTCAGCACCAATCAGTTTTGTTTCCCAAACCATCACTGCCCTGTATTGGCTCTGTGGCTCTGCACAGCACAGAGTCAAGAAACAACATGCAACAACGAAACTAGAAACTACAGGTACATTATATGATTTATTTTTATCTGTTTTTAATCGTTTTTAAAAGGAATCGGTTAACGATTATGTCTCTATACCCTGTAAACAGTCATTTCAGCAAAAACATTTTTTTTATTTACAACTCCTTTAACCTGACACCTATCAGGTGGGTCCTCACCCCTTTCTGTATTCTCTGTTTATATGTACACTTCTGTGGACTGCATCTCTTCTGTTTTTACATATTGCGTTCTTATGCCCTGTACACACGATCAGAATTTCCGATGGAAAAAGTCAGACGGACTTTTTCCATCGGAAATTCCGACCGTGTGTATGCCCTTTTGCAGGGCTCAAAATTTCAAGTCCTGAGCTACTAGCCAGGCCTCAAGAGTTACTCGCCACCAGTTGCCCCACCTAATTCATACACTGCCCTGCGCCTAATTGCACCCGTAAACACGCCCTCGTAGATTATCTCATGGAATGACACTGTTTTATGCAGAATCAAGTTACAAAATTCAATATTACCAACAACAACTTTAACAAAATGGGACAGGGCACTGGGGGCAGACCAGAGGGACAGGGCACTGGGGGCAGACCAGAGGGACAGGGTACTTGGGGGCAGACCAGAGGGACAGGGTACTTGGGGGCAGACCAGAGGGACAGGGTACTTGGGGGCAGACCAGAGGGACAGGGCACTGGGGGCAGACCAGAAGGACAGGGCACTGGGGGCAGACCAGAGGGACAGGGCACTAGAACTGGGTCTCTTCCCCATTCTCTTGCTGTCTCCTCTGCAACTCCCATCCACCCTCTCTCTCTCTCCCATTCATCTCATCATCAGGAGCCTGTGTGTGCGGCTCCACGCTTGCATGTCCCCACTTCCCCCTTTTATTCAGGCTGGCAGAGAGGAGAGGAGCTGCAGCACAGCGGGAGGGAATACAATCCAGCGCTGAGATCCACACAACTGCACAGCCATTGACACCATAGCACAGCGCACACTGACACCGCACAGCACACATTGAGACCAGTCTGCTCACAGTGCTCAGGCTAAACTGTTGGACACTTACATAGAGCACAAGGAGAAGAAAACTGCACAAACTAGAAGGCTGCCGCTCTCATGTCAGGGCAACTTTCAGTGAGCGCTGCACCGGAGTGGTAATTTTTGCAATCCTCCACCTCACTCATTACTTTCTGCTCTCCAGCTACATTGGTCGGGGGCCCGGGGGAGGGGGGCAGGCTCAGAGAGGTCATACTGTTAGGTCCCATGGCTTAATGAGAATTGTAAGGAGAGCACCTGTGTACTGCTCTGCCTGTGCGCGGCTCACCAGACTACTTTTCCTGAGCATGCACCTTTCCTCTTCGGCCGCCAATCTCATCGGCACTCTAAGTGTAGGCACAGGTTGGAGGGAGATTGGTCATGTAGCCCTGTCATCACTCGCCCCCAGCTTAAATCCACTCGCCAAATGCTAGTAGGCGAGTGGAAATTTTGAGGGCTGCCCTATCGGATTATTTCTGATAATTTCCGTCAGAGTTTAGATAGAGAACATGTTCTCTTTTACTTCGATGGAATTCCGTTGGAATTCCGATGTGATTTTGGTCGGACAAAGGTCTGACCGTGTGTACGGGGCTTTACGTCTACTCCAGGGATCCTCAAAATACGGCCCTCCAGCTGTTGTAGAACTACACATCCCATGAGGCATTGTAACACACTGACATTCACAGACATGACTGGGCATGATGGGAATTGTTGTTCCTGAACAACTGGAGGGCTGAAGTTTGGAGACCCATGGTCTACTCCTTTGTTCTTCCTTTAATATGAAGTCTTCCTATAGAATGCTGTTCTTCTACAACTATTTCAGCCCCCTTTACAACCACCCACCTTCCTCCCTAAATATGTTTGGCCTCTGCTTAGGGTTTAAGTAAAATACTGCATTAATGCTGGCTCCCTCCTGTTACCAAGCAGCTTCATTTATGTTCAGAAAGTACCCTGGATACCATGACAAGAGCACTGCCTGCTCTAGGTAGAGGATAGAGGTAGATGTGGCAAACCTGAACTCTGAGATGTATCCTAGTAAATCTGGTGGATCTTTACCAGCATACCTTGGTTAATGATAACCTTGTTCTCTTTTTACATAAAGCAGGGGTCCTCAACGTTTCTAAACCGGGGGCCAGTTAACTGTCCCTCAGACTTGAGCAGGGCTATACTGTTACCATTGGGAGTAGATAATGCCTCAGGCTTGGTGATCAGTGGGAGTAAAAAAATTACACAGCACCTCTTTGGTTAGGAGGAGGAATAGTGCCTCATCATTGGTATTATGGGAAGGGATAGTGCCCCATCACTGGTATTATAGGAAGGGATAGTGCCCCATCACTGGTATTCTGGGGAGGAATAATGCTTGCATCATTGGTGTCAGGGGGAGAATAGTACCCCATTGTTGGTGTCAGTGGAAGAAAGAGTTCCCCATCTTTGGTGTTAGCGTGGAAGGAATAGTGTCAATGGTGTCAAAGGAGGAATTTATACTCTATCATTGGTGTCAGGGAGGACTATTTCCCCATTGTTGGTGTCAGAGCGAGGAATAGTGCCTCATATCAGTGGGAATAGTGTCTCAAGAGGCATCACAGGCCGATAGTTTGGGACCTTTTTCAAGGCTAAAGCCTCGTACACACGCACGGTTTTCACGGCAAGAAACAGCAAGAAAACTGCTGGCAGAGCTTTCTTGCCGAGTAAACCGTGCGTGTGTAAGAGGCTTTGAGATTTCTCGTCAAGAAAACTGCCCAGAATCTAGATGAGAAAAATAGAGAGCCTGCTCTCTATTTTCTCGTTGTGATTCTCGAACCCGAGCGTCTGTATACTTACCTCTCCATGGAAACCCGTGCATGCTCGAAATGACTTTGACGCATGCGCGGTAGCTTCCAAGGCATAGGTAGGGTGAAGCAAGATGGCGGCGATGACATTGAATGTGATGAGCGCATGCTCGTCGTAGTCGATGACATCACCGCGTTCGCACCATTCAAAAGAACGGTGGTTCTTTTGAATCATACGCGTGTGTACACTCGTCAGGTAAAACAACCTTTTTTTTCCTGACGAGAATCCGGGCCGTGTGTACCAAAGAGATGAGAGTCCAAAATTTTCCATTGTTGGAGTTCGTTCAGCAAGTCAAAACGGTCAACATGTCTCAAGAGTCCAAAGGTATCCCTAGGGCTCAGATATTGGCAAAACCTGGGAGGACTCAAAATGGCAGTGTCACAAGAAACTGATGAATTTTTTTTTTTGTATTTGTAGCTTCCAAACTTGATGTCCCCTGTATATAGGGGTACCCGATTTATTTGGACATCTATCGTGATCCATTGATGAGTTGAATCCCGTGCCTCAGTTTTGGAGTTCTAGTGCATATTCTAGTATTCCCCAAGGTTGACATTGATCAGTTTATTTGAGTCCTGGAAGTTTCAGGGGAAGCTGCAGAAAATGCTTGACCCATTTTGCTCCCACTGTGTTAGCACATTCAACCAAGAAGAACAGAGGTTGGCCAGGACCACCCAGAGCATGGCGGCATAGCACAGGTGGTCCATGAATTACAGGAGATAGGTTGTCTTGGGAGTTCACAAAATAATTACAGTAAGTAAAAAGTCCACTAAATATTGAGTATGTTTCTTTATGACATTAGCATTTCACCCCCCTGTGCGACTTTTTTGAAAATAGAACATTTACTCTCGTAACAGCAGATTAAATAGGTCAATCTTAAACAGGAGTACATTGTTCTTTTTATGAGCTTCTGTTTCATAGGCGCTGCGGCGTCTGCTATTTTTATACAACTAGTCACAGAGCATCTCGCTGAGAACATGTCTTGAAAATGATCTGTTCCTCTGAGCTTATTTCTTCCAGCAGTCTTAACAATCTCTGAGCCTTATTATATCCTCTGTGCTGATACCCTGCAGTCCTCACGACTTGATAACCAGGTGCTGCCAGAAAGTCACAGTGAGAACCGACTTGAGCCGCTGCCTTAAGCCCTTTTGTGCCTCTCCAGAGACCAGGAAACATGTAATTCCCGACTCTTGTCAACACTTGTGACAGTTTGATCCTAGACGGTGTAAAGAGAGCCATGAAGGGTTGAATAATCTGACAAAGCTGAAATCACACATTTGCGTCTCCGAAATTATAGACACCTTAGAACTGCTATTAAGTGGGTTTAAGCAGATACTGGCCCGGATTCAGATAGCCTTTACGTCAGCGTATCTATTGATACGCCGCGTAAGTTTTACGAAGCGCTGGCGTATCTTCTTTCTGTATTTAGAAAGCAAGATACGCCAGAATTTTACTAAGATACGGCCGGCGTAAGTCTCTTACACCGTCGTATCTTAGGGTGCATATTTACGCTGACCGCTAGGTAGCGCTTCCGTATATTTATGCATCGAATATGCAAATTAGGTAGATACGCCGATTCAGAAACGTACGTCCGCCCGGCGCATTTTTTTACGTAGTTTACGTAAGGCTTTTTCCGGCGTAAAGTTACCCATCATAAAGCAGGGGTAAGTCATGTTAGGTATGGACATCGGAAACGTACAAACAGCGTCGTATTTTACGTTGTTTGCGTAAGTCGTTCGCGAATAGGGCTGTACGTAAGTTACGTTCACGTCGAAAGCATTGACAATTTGCGGCGTAATTTGGAGCATGCACACTTGGAAACGTTCACGGACGGCGCATATGCCGTTCGTAAGAAACGTCAATTACATGGGGTCACAAGTAATTTAAATAAAACACGCCCACATCATCCACATTTGAATTAGGCGGGCTTACGCCGGCCCAGTTACACAACGCCGCCGTAACTTACAGCGCAAGTTCTTTCTGAATACGGGACCTGCCGCTGTAAGTTACGGCGGCATAGTGTATCTGATATACGATACGCCCGCCGAAAGATACACAAATGTATCTGAATCCGGGCCACTGTCACTATACTTGAACAAAAAAATAGATTTGATAGATGCAGCCGATCCAAAGAAGCAAAAATTAAACAATGCATTAAATCGCCCTCTACAATGGTGATGTCTGATTGATCTGCATTTGTGTGACCAAAACTTGCCGTGATTGATCGCTAATCGCGTGAAAAAAAAAAAACTTGCCGTGATTGATCGGAACCCCTAGTGCAGGGGGGCAAACACAAGGCCCGCGGGCCGAATCCGGCCCGCCAGGTCTTGTCATGTGGCCGGCGCAGCGGCCCCCGTCAGCAGGGGGATCTCTCTTATGGCGGTAATCAGCGCGGGGCCGAGCCGAAGTCAGGAGAATAGCTCAACCACGGCCGCCTCCTCCTTGACCTCTGCCCCCCCAAGTGGTGAGAAGCGGCGGGCACAGCATCTCCCGTGCCTCCAGAGCATGGATTGTTCTAACTTCCTCTTCGCAGTGAAATGAGGCCCGGGGAACATGCTGACTGGGGACCCAGAGGACGGGCATGCTGCCAGGGAGCTGCTGGAAGCATCAAAGGAGACACACTGCCATGAAAGGTAGGGCTAGCAGTCTCTCTTGTCATCTCTCAGCCTCCCCCTTTCCCTCAGCTCCCCTGTCTCTCTGATCCCAATGTCTCAGTGAATCCAAATCATCAGTGCTGCAAAAAAAACACAATTGTACAAATATATAAATAAATAAACAAATTCTATATAATTATTAATAAAATGTTCATTCACAGCCATGTTTTTTTGGATAGTTTTTATTGATTGTTATATGGAATTCGTTTGTTTGTTTATATATTTGCACAATTGTGTGTTCTTGCAGCACTGGTGATTTGGATTCACTACCCAGTAGGGCTATGTTAGAATTATTTAATTTTATTTATTTTTTTGACATTTTCTGTACTTTATTTATTTGCTTTGATTGCACAATGAGGTTGAGATTACTTGCAGCACCAGTGATTTATATTATTTCAATTAATGGAAACTACACATGTCGGGCCAGATTCACAAAGAGTTACGCCGACGTATCAGTAGATACGCCGTCGTAACTCCGAATCTAAACCCGTCGTATGTTTAAATGTATGCTCAAACTGAGATACACTTAAACATGCCTAAGATACGACGGCCTGCGCCATCGTATCTTAGGGTGCAATATTTACGCTGACCGCTAGGTGGCGCTTCCATTGAGGTCGGCGTAGAGTATGAAAATGAGTCGTTACGCCGATTCACGAACGTACGCTTGCCCGTCGCAGTAAATTTACGCCGTTTCCATAAGAGATACGCGGCATAAAGATAAACATGCCCCGTAGGTGGCGTATCCATTGTTAAGTATGGCCGTCGTTCCCGCGTCGCAATTTGAAAATTTTACGTCGTTTGCGTAACTCGTCCGTGAATGGGGCTGGACGCCATTTACGTTCACGTCGAAACCAATGACGTCCTTGCGACGTCATTTAGCGCAATGCACGTCGGGAAATTTTAGGGACGGCGCATGCGCAGTACGTTCGGCACGGGAAAGCGCCTAATTTAAATGCTCTACGCCCCCTACCCGGCTCATTTGAATTACGCGGGCTTGCGCCGGGGGATTTACGCTATGCCGCCGCAACTTTACAAGCAAGTTCTTTGAGAATAATGCACTTGCCTGTAAAACTTGCGGCGGCGTAACGTAAATGTCATACGTTACGCCGCCGCAGTTTTGCGCGAGTCTACGTGAATCTGGCCCATCATATTCACACTATAATACTTGTTGCAGCACCATGCACTTGGGATCAATACCCATTAAGGTTTTTTTTTTAACCTATTTGATGTCACCACTCCAGGCTTTACCAGTCATTGACGAGCACGCTCTCCTCTTCCCCTGCAGCCACCGCTGGCTCACACAGGGGATCATGTAACCAGACTGGAGCTAGCTGAAAATAGGTAAGTCTGCGAGTCAGGGGGGGGAGAAAATTACCCCGGGCGCTGACAACCCACGTTATGCCACTGGTGTAAGCGCAAATACAACCGGCCCTTTGAGGGCAACCAAACTGCTGATGCGGCCCCCGATGAATTTGAGTTTGACACCCCTGCTCTAGTGTAGATTTCTAATACATTTTTAGTTTTCTAATTTTCTAGTTTTAAGTATTGATATGTACACGCGCCATATATATGATTGTTCTATTCAGTGTTCATATATATGTTACTCCAATCATTGGATGTAAAGCGGGAGTTCACCAGAAAAACATTGATTCATTGATTGATAGGCTTCTGACAGGCTTTTGACAGGCTTCCGACGGTCGCATATATCGCGTCACGAGTAGCCGAAAGAAGCCGAAAATCGGTGCGGCTCTATACGGCTCTATACGGCGCCTGCGCACCGACGTTCGGCTACTTTCGGAAAATCGTGACGCGCTGTATGCGACCGTCGGAAGCCTGTCGGAAGCCTGTCAATCAAATAGGAACGCCCAGTCCCGCAGCCCGTACCCGGAAGCGGCGGAGAAGATCTATCTCTAAAACGGTAAGTACAGCTTCGACTTTAAAAAAAAACACCCGATTCCCCTTCACAAAACGAGCCTCAATCTAATGTTAAAAATTACGTTTTTGGGTGAACCTCCACTTTAATGTTCTGCTTTGTATGCTACTGTTTATCTTGCAGTGTTGTTTTCCCCCTAGAAATGCAAACTTGTATTTTCTTTCTGGAAAACATCTAATAAACATTTCATAAATCAAAAAAATTAAAATTACCTTTCCTTTTCAATCTGTACAGAATGCCCAGCAGATATGTAATTTCCTGCTTGTGTGATTGGTTTATTGGTTTTCCTAAAAGTCTGCAATAAGTTAAAAGTCAGATTTCAGGCATTGCCTGCAACAAAAATTAATTTTTTGGTGGGATACTCCCAATAGGAACATGTCTAAATGGATGCAGGCCCAACAATCTTCCTCATTCAAGCTTTGCAGGTGCAGCAGCTGGTTGATATATAAGAAACCACTCCAATTAGACTCAATTGTGCCCATGGACACAGACAAACACACAGGGATTTCTTCAGAATGACAAAAGGTAAGAATCTGCAACAAAGTTTGTCAAATTCCTTGTAATGTACACAGAACATCCAGAGGGGAATGTTTTCTTCCCAACAAAAGTGGAGTTACACTTTAATATATGCAAACTAATCAACCTTGCCATCAGTTATTTACAGCACAGGATTAGCATCCTGTATACCAGGGTTCCAATCGGAAGTACATTTTTGTACGTGAAATAAAGTATTATCTGAAGAAGATAATGCCAAAGTTTGGAGACCAGGGCCCTAAGAGATGAGCACAGAATTGCACATACAAACCACTCGGATTAAATAACGCAGAGGATATGAAAAAAATTGCAGAAAATCACCTTGCTTATTTGAGAATACCATCCTATTTGCATGAGAAATTAATTATACTTAAAGACTGTGGGACGGATTCAGCAAGAATTTACGCCGGCGTATCTATAGATACGCCGCGTAAATTCAAAGCTGCGCCGGCGTATCTTCTTTCTGTATTCAGAAAGCAAGATACGCCAAAATTAGGCTAAGATCCGACTGGCGTAAGTCTCTTACGCCGTTGTATCTTAGGGTGCATATTTACGCTGGCCGCTAGGTGGCGCTTCCGTCGTTTTCAAGGTAGAATATGCAAATGACCTAGATACAGCGATTCACAAACGTACGTGCGCCCGGCGGAATTGTTTTACGTCATTTGCGTAAGGCTTTTCCGGTGTAACGTTGCTCCTGCTTCTATGAGGCGTACGCAATGTTAAGTATGGACGTCGTTCCCTCGTCGAATTTTGAATTTTTTACGTCGTTTGCGCAAGTCGTTCGCGAATAGGGCAGGACGTAATTTACGTTCACGTCGAAAGCAATGACGATTTGCCGACGTCATTTGGAGCATGCGCACTGGGATACGTCCAAGGACAATGCATGCGCCCTTTTGTTAAAAACGTCAAAAACGTGGGGTCACTACTATTTTACATAGTACACACCCCCAACTAGCCTATTTTGAATTAGGCGGGCTTACGCCGGCCCAGTTACACTGCGCCGCTGTAAGTTTCAGCGCAAGTTCTATGTGAATACACAACTTGCTGCTCAAACTTACGGCGGCGTAGTGTATCTGAGATACGCTACGCCCACCTAAAGATAGGCGATTCTCTCTGAATCTACCCCTGTGACTACAGTATTTTAGCAACAACAGTGCATTATCTCTAATGAATCAGCAAACTCAAATGCCTTGTACACACGACACACCATTTTTTATATTGTTCGTGAAAACCGGTCGTGTGTATGCTCCCTAGCAGTTTTCTTGCCGAAAAAGCTGCCCGCAAAAAAATTGAAATCGGCTCTCTTTTTTCTTAACGTGTTTCCCGTCGTTTTTTTCTCGTCGCGAAAAGCGGTCGTGTGTATGCTTTTCCGAGGGGAAAAAAAGGCGCATGCTCAGAATCAAGTATTCAGCCCAAAAGCAGCCTAAAAGGTGGCGCTATTTGAAAGGAACTTCCCCTTTATAGTCCCGTCGTACTTGTTGTACGTCACCGAGCTTTGGTCGGACTTTTTTTGCATGAACGTGTGTATGCAAGTCAGGCTGGAGAGGAATCACGTTGGGAAAAACTTTGTTTTTTTTTCCTGCCGAGAACAATGGTTGTGTGTACGAGGCATAACAGTATCAGAACTTTAGACACTTTACATTAATCTGATCTCTTCTACATACATGTATATTTTAAAGATTATTAGGTGGATTCAGAGAGAGTTAGGCCGGCGTATCAGTAGATACGCCGACCTAACTCGGAATCTGCACCGTCCTAAGTTTAAGTGTATTCTCAAACTGAGATACACTTAAACATATCTAAGATACGACAGCCTGCGCTGTCGTATCTTAGGGTGCAATATTTAGGCTGGCCACTAGGTGGCGCTTTCGTTGAGTTCGGCGTAGAATATGAAAATGCATAGATACGCCTATTCACGAACGTACGCTTGCCCGTCGCAGTAAAGATACGCCGTTTACGTAAGGCATTTTCAGGCGTAAAGTTATTCCATCAAATAGCTGGACTAGTAATATTAAGTATGGCCGTCGTTCCTGCGTCGAAATTTGAAAATTTTACGTTGTTTGCGTAAGTCGTCCGTGAATAGGGCTGGACGTAATTTACGTCCACGTCGAAACCAATACGTCCTTGTGGCGTACTTTGCCGCAATGCACACTGGGATATGTACACGGACGGCGCATGTGCCGTTCGTAAAAAACGTCAATCCCATCAGGTCACCCCCATTAACATAAAACACGCCCCCTCAGCCTAATTTGAATTAGGCGCGCTTACGCCGCCCACATTTACGCTACGCCACCGTAAGTTAGGAGGCAAGTACTTTGTGAATACAGTACTTGCCTATCTAACTTAAGGCGGCGTAGCGTAAATACGATATGCTACGCCGCCTTAAAGATGTGGCGGTCTTTATGAATCCAGCTATATACATTTATGTTTAGCATTTTCAGCACCAAGGACAGCGCTCAATATGGCTTTATTCTTTTATTTTTATTTTTGTGCCCATTTCTTTCTTTTTTTTCTGGAAAAAGTCTTTATGCTTATGTAGCGCCTGGTTACTTAAAAGGTACCAGTACTAGTCAAATTTAGAGGATCAGAGTGGTAACTCTGATCTAATTATTATGTTCTAAAACTGGTCTCTGTCTCAGCTTGGCTGTGCTGTGGGCTGTCTATTGTTACTGGGGTGTAGTTCCTACCCCAGGACGGTGGGTGGCAGCAGTGCAGTCGAGGTTTGGGTGCTCTTCCCCAGCAGCTGATCAGGAGGGTTGAGCCTCGCTGTGCATGCTGGGGGATGGTATTTATGGGGCAGACGACATTAGTCTGGGTTCTTCATCGGAGTGCGGCATACACCTTTAGGGTGACTGCACATCATGGCACCCCGGCGAAATGGCCTTCTAGGCCAGGTTGTGCGTGCCACGTGGTATTCCTGGTTCCAGGACCATGTTGGTCCGGAACATTTGAGCTGTGGCAGGGAGCCCAGTGGTCGACTGGGTTCCCAATCCTGAATATCCCAAGCGGGAGAGCCAATGAGGGTCTCGACAAACCACCGGGGATCAAGGTAGCCGGACACTGAGAGAATGGTCATCTCTCAGTCAGTACCTGAAAATTATCTGAAGGAGTTCCAGACACAATTCTATCAAGGAGGATCATCTCCATAATCACAATCACAGAGAGGGCCTGTGGCACAGGTTTTTCCCTGAGTCCATTTCAGGATGGTCTGTGGCAGAGACTTTTCCTTCAAGTTCGAGCGATACTCTGGCTGCCAGGTCAGTTAGAGTGGGCCTGTCCAGGTATGCTATACCCACTCTTGCTAGAGTATTGAAGAATGCAAAGTATTGTTGAAAGCAGGACTGTTTCCCTATTGTTGTCGCCTGAGTCTGCTATTTCTTCTTCTACTTCACCTCATCACAAGTTTTAATGTTTTTTACCCGGCTGGGTAATAAAGAGCACAGCAAAGACACCTGTTGTGGACATTCTGTTACTGCTATATGCACCATACACCCCTAGGCCGGCGGAAGAGCCATGAGGTAACGTGCCACCCAAAACAAACCAGCAGCTCCTCTTGCTACACTTACTAAACCTGTCAGGAGGGCAGAATAATCAGCTTATGTTTGATTAATTTAAAGGAAACCTGTGCTGAGAGAGTAAGGATTTTACCATTGCTGATCTCCTTCTAGAAATGGTAGCTTTTTGTTGAGCTGTAACAATGCCTTTAGTATTCATGAGGCTCTGTTATAGAGCAAGGATGCAGATCAGGAATTTCCCTTCATCCTGATTTTGTGATCTGCCCCCTTGGTCCATGAGATGGCCCTGAAAGTAAATTTCTGTTATACTGTCATATTATATTATTATTGTATCATGTTATTTTATACAGTTATATTATTATTATTATTATTAGTAGTAGTATTACTTGCTTTTACCCTATTCTTCAATAAGATGCCAGCACCTAATAAAATAAAATAAAGTATAGTGCAGCAAAATCCCAACCTAAAAAGAAGCTTAAAGTAGAACTATAGGCACAACATTTGTTTCATTTTGGATAGAGCAAGGGAAGGTTACGGTATAACCCCTGTGTCCCATTGCAGAGATTTCCCTTCACTTCACAGGAAGTGAGAGGAAATCCCTGCAAATTAAGGAAATATCTTGGGGCCCCTGCGACTGGTGTCCTCATTGGAAGATTTCCCCTTTATTACTTTTCTTACAATGATAATAGTAAACAGGAGAAATAGAGAGGGGGGATCTCCTTCATGGGGGGCACAGATGGCAATACAAACTGACATGGGTTCTAATCCCTATCCACTCTATCCAAAAGTAAAAAAAAATACTTAAAGGGGAGTTCCACTCACAATTTCACTTTTTAAATATAAATACCCCTGTAATACACAAGCTTAATGTATTCTAGTAAAGTTAGTCTGTAAACTAAGGTCAGTTTTGTTAGGTTGTTACAGCATTTAGATAGTTTATAATCTAGAAATAGACCGTGGCCATCTTAAGTGTGGGCATCATGAAGCCAGACTGTATGACTTCCTGGATTTCAGCTTTGCATATCTCGCACATGCTCAGTGCACAAGCAATGTAATAGGTTTCAGTCAGGTTTGCAAGGACTACTGGGAAACATGATGCCTATCCCAGAAACCCTTGCAAATAGCCTAGGCTAATAAGGAGGAGGAAGTAATGAAGGACTACAAAATAAAGGTATTTACAAGCAACAAATTAAAAAAAAATTGTCCATTCTGAACACTATGAGATTAGAGCATGCAACACAGACAAACATAAAAAAATGGGTGGAACTCCACTTTAAAAAAAGAAAGAGAAAATAGAATAGTTAAAAGGTCCAAAGTCCTGGTACAACACCTTCTACTACAGGCTCACCACAAATCTGTTGGTAGTACACTGGAGTTAGGGCTCCTCTGTGACAGGGGTGCCAGACTCTCCTAGCCTCTGAAATTTTGGGTCTCTAATATGGACTATTAAACCAGAGAGTGGAAGTCAGTCCTCTCTCTAGCCAAACACCCCCCGGGACACCTCATCCTGCACGGGGAGAACCCCTGAATACAGCAATGTCTCCACAACTGTCCCTCTTAAAGGGACTACAACCCAAATATCTAGGAAATGTACCTGTCATCCAGGACACACTTCCGGTGTCCTGTAAAATATATACAGTATATTCCTATACAATTAATTATATAAGCTCATAGCACATATTGGGGCAGATCCACAATTGATACGCCGGCGTAATTTTTAATTTCCCGCGTTGTATCTTTGTTTTGTATCCACAAAACAAGATACGACGGCATCTGGGATCGATCCGACAGGCGTACGTCTTAGTACGCCGTCGGATCTTAGATGCAATTTTTCGGCGGCCGCTAGGTGGCGTTTCCATCGAAATCCGTGTCGATTATGCAAATTAGCTATTTACAGCGATCCACGAACGTACGTCTGGCCGGCGCATTTTTTTACGTAGTTTTCGTTCTGCTTTTCCCGGCGTATAGTTAAAGCTGCTGTTATGAGGCGTACTCAATGTTAAGTATGGCCGCCGTTCCCGCGTAAAATTTTGAAATTTTTACGTCGTTTGCGTAAGTCGTTCGCGAATAGGGATTTGCGTAGAATGACGTCACCGTCGGAAGCATTGGCTTTTTCCGGGTTAATTTCGAGCATGCGCACTGGGATACCCCCACGGACGGCCCCACGGACGTTGTTTACATCGGGTCACAACGTATTAACATAAAACACGCCCCCATTACATCCATTTGAATTCCGCGCCCTTACACCGCCAGAGATACACTACGCCGCCGTAACTTACGGCGCAAATTCTTTGTGGATTTGAAAAAAAAAATAAGTTGCGGCGGCGTAGTGTATCTTAGATACGCTGCGCCCGGCGGATTCTTACGCGCAGGTACGTGGATCTGCCCCATTGTGTTTACATTGCATAAATAATTTAAAAAATCTTCAGTGCAAATAAACTTCAAAAACAGGTATATTTGTTTTGATTTTTGGGGAATAGGGGAATAGGATGAATGAATGAATGAATGAATGACTTGTATAGCGCTACTCATGCGAACTGAATCGCCTCTGGGTGCTTTTTCCAGCCAGAGTCTGCTTGGCTGGTGCGGTCATTTTACCCCGTATGATCATGACACGCTTGCACTATATTTTTTTGTTCTCCTAGGTTGTGCTATATTTCAAACAACACAAAAGCTGCACGAGTACCATATTGTGAACTATTGGCATACTATTAATAGTGTGTGGAGAGATTACTGCCTGAAAAAGATGTTGCATATAGAACCTTAGCATAGTTTTTCTTGTCAGTTATCATGTGAGGCCCCGTACACACGGCCGAGGAACTCGACGTGCCAAGCACGTCGAGTTCCTCGTCGAGTTCTGGGATGAAGCCGCCGAGGAGCTCGGCGGGCCGCCTTCTCCCATAGAACAACGAGAAAATAGAGAACATGTTCTCTATTTTCTCGTCGAGCTCCTCGGCGGCTCCATCGAGCCAAAACTGTACAGACGACAGAGTTTCTCGGCAGAATCCGGGTTTTGACCGAGTTTCTCGGTGAATTCTGCCGAGAAACTCTGTCGTGTGTACGGGGCCTAAGTCTCATAGTCTTGTTCACATGGCAGAAAAAAAAATCTCAATAATCTGTTTTGGTTAAAGTTTGAGGGAAACAAAAATCCCA
This sequence comes from Rana temporaria, assembly GCF_905171775.1. NCBI lineage: Eukaryota > Metazoa > Chordata > Amphibia > Anura > Ranidae > Rana > Rana temporaria. Next base: position 631,273,353 of record NC_053489.1, on the reverse strand, counting down.
TGACAAGAAGCCTTATGCCTCGTACACACGGTCAGACTTTTGAGCGTGCAAAAGTCCACCGTGACCCCGTTGGAAGTCCGACAGACAAAAAGAGAACAGGTTCTCTATCTAAGGTCCGTCGGACTTCCGACAAAAAAAGTCCGATGGAGGCTACACACGGCCAGACTTTTTTTCTCTGAAAGTCCGGCCGTGTGTACGAGGCATTAGTGAGCATGATAACTTTATTCCTATTTATCACTAGGAAGGCTCCCTTACAGGCTGCTAAGTCTGAGGCCCCGTACACACGTCCGAGGAACTCGACGTGCCAAACACATCGTTTTCCTCGCCGAGTTCCTTGTTAGGCTGTCGAGGAACTCGACAAGGCAAGTTTCTCCATTCCCGTCGAGGAAATAGAGAACTTGCTCTCTTTTTGGCTCGTCGAGTTTCTCAAAAGTTTCCTCGACGAAAATGTACACACGACCGGTTTCCTTGGCAAATAATTATCTCCCAGCAAGTTTCTTGCTGGTTTTTGCTGAGAAACTTGGTCGTGTGTACGAGGCCTGAGATACATCTTCACAGAGCTGACAACCACAAGAAAGGCAACCTTGAATGAATACCTTTTGAGTTCGAGGGGAGATTTCTGAAGAGCCAATAAAAACCAAGTTGAGGTAGTGAGGAATGTACAAATGTGAGCGAAATGCTGCACAAAGGGTTTCACCAAAAAGTGAGATACAAGTGGTCTCTGAAAAAGAATTCTCAGGCCTAAACTTGCAAAAGATCACCCTGACCCAACTATGGCTTGGTTCACTGTAGTACAAATCACATGCGATGTCTGTGCGATGTGATTTCAGCCACACAAATTGTATGGCTGAATTTGCATCACATTAGGACCAAACTCGCACAGGACCCTTTTTTTGGTCCGCACCAGAATCGGATCGCATGGGTGTTTATGTCCCAACTGACACTTTGCACTGCGATATGCAAACTGATCTGGGAGTGTCATTAACTTTGTATTGACACCTGCAGCGGTTCGCATAAGGCAGTGTGAACTGCCTTGCGAGTCAGGTGGATTTGCAGCATTCCACCACCTATGTAAACTGAGCCTGAAGGAAAGACTAGGTTTGTCCCACGGAAAAAAACTTCCTGTGATTGAATATCCTAGTTTTGCACAAGGCAAAGGAGGTCTTCCAGGTGCAATGGTAGACTTTACGATTAATTGATTTCCTTCCTTTTTAGGAGTGTAGGTAGCAGGGGCGTACCAATAGGGTGGCGGCGGGGGCGGTCCGCCCCAGGTACCACACATTGAAGGGGTGTCAGTGGCCGAGTGACTTCGCTATGTGGGGTGCACTCCATACCCAAGTCGGGTGATACTGTCTAATCATCCCAAGGCATCCCTGCTGGGTCTGGCTGCTCCATTTCCCTTTAGGTGTTTTTTAGAACACCCCCATCGCCGCGGCCGCAATGGACTAGTCCAGATTGTCCACTCGTTTTATTCACTGAATTCCCTCCTGCTAGCTCCGCCTCCACCCACCACTGCGGCCTCAGCCTGTGTCTGTCATCTCTCTCCGCTGGGGCGGCTCGGCTGCTGCTTTCAAATACAGACACAGGCAGGATCAGGAATCGAATCCATCTGGACCTCCCAAGTTACTCCCTAGCAGAGGCTGAGTCTGAGAGCCTGAGGCTGGACAACAGTGGTGAGGGGGGGGGGGGGTGGGGGGGGTTGCATGAAGAAGAGCCTGGAGCCTGCCTGCTCTGCCACCCTGTGTGTGCTGACCTGATTTGGGGGGAGGGGGACCCCCCTGCCATGTGCACAACTAGCACTGTATGTAGTAGCTGACTTGATTTAGGGGGGTGATTGATGTGCCTACCACCCCCTGCCATGTGTACAACTAGCACTGTATGTAGCTGACTTGATTTGTGGGGGGGGGGGGGGTGATTGATGTGTCTGTCACCCCCTGCCATGTGTACTAGCACTGTATGTAGCTGACCTGATTTGTGGGGGGGGGGGTGATTACTGTGTCTGCCACCCCCTGCCATGTGTACTAGCACTGTATGTAGCTGACCTGATATGGGGGGGGTGATTGCTGTGTCCGCCACCCCCTGCCATGTGTACTATCACAGTATGTAGCTGACCTGATTTGGGGGGGGGGTGATTGCTGTGTCCGCCACCCCCTGCCATGTGTACTATCACAGTATGTAGCTGACCTGATTTGGGGGGGGGGGGTGATTACTGTGTCCGCCACCCCCTGCCATGTGTACTAGCACTGTATGTAGCTGACCTGATATGGGGGGGTGATTGCTGTGTCCGCCACCCCCTGCCATGTGTACTATCACAGTATGTAGCTGACCTGATTTGGGGGGGGGGGTGATTACTGTGTCCGCCACCCCCTGCCATGTGTACTAGCACTGTATGTAGCTGACCTGATATGGGGGGGTGATTGCTGTGTCCGCCACCCCCTGCCATGTGTACTATCACAGTATGTAGCTGACCTGATTTGGGGGGGGGGGGGGGTGATTACTGTGTCCGCCACCCCCTGCCATGTGTACTAGCACTGTATGTAGCTGACCTGATATGGGGGGGTGATTGCTGTGTCCGCCACCCCCTGCCATGTGTACTATCACAGTATGTAGCTGACCTGATTTGGGGGGGGGGGGGTGATTACTGTGTCCGCCACCCCCTGCCATGTGTACTAGCACTGTATGTAGCTGACCTGATTGGGGGGGGGGGGTGATTGCTGTGTCCGCCACCCCCTGCCATGTGTACTAGCACAGTATGTAGCTGACCTGATTTGGGGGGGTGATTGCTGTGTCCACCACCCCCTGCCATGTGTACTAGCACAGTATGTAGCTGACCTGATTTGGGGGGGTGATTGCTGTCTGTCGCCCCCTGCCATGTGTACTAGCACAGTATGTAGCTGACCTGATTTGGGGGGTGATTGCTGTGTCCGCCACCCCCTGCCATGTGTACTAGCACAGTATGTAGCTGACCTGATTTGGGGGGGGGGTGATTGCTGTGTCCACCACCCCCTGCCATGTGTACTAGCACTGTATGTAGCTGACCTGATTTGGGGGGGTGATTGCTGTGTCCATCACCCCCTGCCATGTGTACTAGCACAGTATGTAGCTGACCTGATTTGGGGGGGGGGGGCACTGCCCAGGGGCCCCAGTTGCATGGGGGCCCCTGCTCTTTCCCCAAAGCAGCTGTTCCTTGGGCCCCGGGCTGCCCCTCTACATCCCAGATATCCCTCCAGCACTCTGACCCCTCTACACCCTAGATATCCCCTACCTCCTACCTACTTGATGTCTGTTTACCTGCACTGTCTCCATTGTAGGGGCCCCAGAGCATTGCTTTGCCCAGGGGCCCATGATGCTATTAAGACGGCCCTGATTTGGGGGGGGGGGGGTGATTACTGTGCCCGCCACCCCCTGCCATGTGTATAGTGTAACACTGTAGCTGACCTGATTGGGAGGGTTGCAGAATGTAGGCATATGTGATTTACAGTGTGCAGAATGTAGACATGTGCGATTTACAGTGTGCAGAATCCAGGCGTTTGCTATGCTATGGTTTTGTTAAAAAAAAAAAAGCAGTATTATCTGTTGAGTAAATGTTATAAATAATTGAAATTGGAAAATAAGTTATTAACTTACTTAAACCTATGTTTTTTTTTTTTTTTAAGTTGATGTAAAGTTTACAAATTCGTGCAATACATGTTCTTGAAAACATGAAAAAAAATTGTGGGTGTTTTTCCAGGTAAACGTTGGGGGGGGGGGGGGGTGCCAGATGTAGGATCCGCCCCGGGTGCCAAATGCTCTAGGTACGCCCCTGGTAGGTAGTGATGACTGAGCTTGAGTGACCTCTGTCCCTTTGGGCCACAATAGCCAAATTGTTTAAAGCCAGCAACTGAGAAGCAGGATGGCGGACCGGTTCTTTGTGACAGATGTGCTAATGAGGTCTAAGTACTATGGCCCAGATTCACAAAAGAGATACGACGGCGTCGTATCTCCTGATACGCCGTTGTATCTCTGTTTTAGGGTCTTCCTAACTATGCGACTGATTCATAGAATCAGTTACGCATAGTTAACCCTAAGATCCGACAGGTGTAATTGAATTACACTGTCGGATCTTAGGATGCAATACCTCGGCCACCGCTGGGGGGAGTTTGCGTCGTAAACCAGCGTCGGGTATGCAAATTAGTGATCCACGACGGTTTTTCGCGTTCGCTACGTCGCTGCTAGTCTAGTTTCCCGTTGCAAAGTTAGTCGTCGTTTTAGCTGCCCTAACTTTACACAGCACACGTATGTGCTGTATAAAGTATGGCCGTCGTTCCCGCGTCGAAATTGAAAAAAATTTTGTTCTTGCGTGAGACGTCCGGGAATACGAAAGTACGCTACGCACGTCGCCGTTCGAAAAAATGACGTCACTTCGCGCAAAGCACGGCGGGAATTTCAAAACGGAGCATGCGCAGTAGGTCCGGCGCGGGAGCGCTCCTAATTTAAATGGCACACGCCCCTTTGAATTACGCGGGCTTACGCCGGAGGCCGCCAGGGTAAGTTTTCATGCAAGTGCTTTGTGAATCAGGCACTTGCGATGAAAACTTGCAGCGGTGTAACGTATCTACAATACGTTACGCCGCCGCGATTCTACGTGAATCTGGCCCTATGTTCTCCTGGGCTGATTCAGTAAGATGAGGATCACTGGAAGGAGGTTTAGTGGGGAAAAAGTGTGGATCTGCTTGAACTGATCCCAATGAATCAACATAGAAAAAGTTGCAAACATTTTAAATAGGATGGAAACCAAATGTAGACATTGAGAGACAGTAACTCTCACTGTGCCAGACGATGTTTCTTGGCAATGACTGTAACTCCTGATAGAAAAGGTAAGGCTCTAGCTCCCCAAATTATTTCTTAAAGGTCCAGGGTAAAAGCACCCTGGTTTCCCTAGAAAGGGGCATAGCCCTTATTTACTGCAGCACAGTGCCTTCCTGGTAGTCAATTAGAGATTGGGACAGATTTCCTCCTACTCTTTGACTTCCAAACAGGGATACCCCACAAGGAGGTCTTCAGGGACAGGGTGACCCCAGCTGGTAGTGCCACAGCCCTGGATTCGTGCGACTACATACCTAGGTTAGCACAATATCCTGTGCCCAAAGCAACTTTACAGGCAGCCCCAAGAACTTTTTACGGAGGGGTCCAGGTATGGATGCAGCCGACGAGTCAACTGATCCAGAAAGCTTTAAAATGGAAGCTGCCCCAGTTATGAACATCAACACAGTTGATAGAAGAATATTCTTGTAAAAGGTTAGCAAAAGAAGCATACAAAAAAGAAAAAGGTTTACTTTTCTCAGAAGAGAGAGCGAAGACCACTAATGCCTCATACACACGGTTGGACTTTTGACCATACAAAAGTCTCCTGTGAGTCAGTTGGAAAATAAAGAACAGGTTCTCTATCTAAGGTCCATCGGACTTCTGACCAAAAAAGTCAGATGGAGGCTACACACGGCCAGACTTTCTGAGAAAAAAAGCCCATCAGACTTTTTTTCTCGGAAAGTCCGACCGGGTGTACGAGGCATAAGAACACTAATATAAAAAGTGTCCCCAGTGCCTAATCACCTGAAGCTAGTTGCATATCCCAATTGTCTAAGACTGAGATTCTGTGTCTTGTAATGTAGTATAAAAAGATGAATTTAATGATGTAATATTGATTACAGAACTGCATTAATGTGAGGCTTATTTCTGCTTAGAATTCAGCTTTAACCAATTACGTTTTTGTCTTATTGCATGGTGAAGTGTTTACCAATCATGTGCTGACCATAGGAATGTCATGACGTAAAATAGAGGAGTAACCATAGTAGTCCATTATACGATGCACCGTGTGTAAGCCTCCAACCTTACGAACACCAAAACAGCTCCATACCATTACACATATTCTTCATCATGTTTGACAGAAGACATCAAAAACAACTCAAGCATTTTCCAAGTCAATTGGCATGCCAATTAATATCCCATCTCCCACTTTAGAGTCTTTATGCTACTCTTTCAATTTCTCCTGTGCACTGGAGTCTCTCCCATACTTTACCCCAAATCTCTATGATCTGACGAACAGGAATTACATTCCATTATTACAAAAATTAAGATTAATGCTAAAGGTATGGAAATCCTCTAAAATATCATTCTTAGGCAGAATAACAGCAGTTAAAATGACACTACTCCCAAAGATTTTATACTTATTTAGGGCACTTCCAGTTAGAATCAATAAAATAATGATCACCAAATTCCAATCTGATATCAATAAATTTGTATGGTTAGACTCTTACCCACGTCTTTCGAGACACAAAGGTTTAGGCCTCCCTGATTTTTGGTTGTATTACCTACCTGCCAGATGGACACAAATGGCACAATGGAACATTCCCAGTCCAAGGGTCCCTTGGGTGGAGTTTGAGAGAGTCTCTATTTTGCCCTACTCTATCTCGGGAATATTATGGGGAAATAAAATATCGAATCATGTCATAGATTCGTTGAATCAAATAGTTTCACAATCTTACCATCTATGGAAACTATACAACCAGAAATATAATCTTACCTCCAAATCTCCCCCACATGCTTAATTTTTAGGCAACCCGAAATTCGGTCAGATTGCACATGACTCTGCAGATCTTGCATGGTGGATAAACAATAACCTGACTTCGCTTTTTAAATTTATAGATGGTAACAACTTTATCTCTTTCTCCTCACTAAAATCCAAATACCATATTCCCTGATCCAGAGTATGGTAATTTTCTTTGGATTAAGCACTTCTTCAGCACACACTTCCAGACTTCGAACACACGGTCCTTCTTCCCTTTTGAGAACCTTTGCTTTAAATCACAGAGAAAGCGAGGACTTATCTCTGATTTATACACTATGGGCCAGATTCACGTAGAATCGCGGCGGCGTAACGTATCGTAGATACGTTACACCGCCGCAAGTTTTCATCGCAAGTGCCTGATTCACCAAGCACTTGCGTGAAAAATTACGCCGCCGGCCTCCGGCGTAAGCCTGCGTAATTCAAAGGGGCGTGTGCCCTTTAAATTAGGCGCGCTCCCGCGCCGGACCTACTGTGCATGCTCCGTTTTGAAATTCCCGCTGTGCTTTGCGCGAAGTGACGTCATTTTTTCGAACGGCGACGTGCGTAGCGTACTTTCGTATTCCCGGACGTCTTACGCAAGATCAAAAAAATTAAAAATTTTGACGCGGGAACGACGGCCATACTTTATACAGCACATACGTGGGCTGTGTAAAGTTAGGGCACCTAAAAGGACGACTAACTTTGCGATGGGAAACTAGACTAGCAGTGATGTAGCAAACGCGAAAAACCGGCGTGGATCGCCGTAACTACTAATTTGCAAACTCGACGCTGGTTTACGACGCAAACTCTCCCCAGCGGCGGCCGAGGTACTGCATCCTAAGATCCGACAGTGTAATTCAATTACACCTGTCGGATCTTAGGGCTAACTATGCGTAACTGATTCTATGAATCAGTCGCATAGTTAGGAAGACCCTAAAACAGAGATACGACGGCGTATCAGGAGATACGCCGTCGTATCTCTTTTGTGAATCTGGGCCTAATTTAATTAATAACCAATAAATAAATAAACTCCCATACATGCTCAAATGTAACACAAGGAAAACTTCTCATACTCTACTGTTAATTGGGATAATTGTATAAACTAGACAATGCATTTCCTGAGGGAAATGCGAGTGGGAATGCTGAATAGCTGAATTGCTGAGCCCGCACAAAAGCCATTCACCATAACCACTACACTATCTTTAGGACATACAAGCAGTGTTCCTTCAGTACTTATAAAGCCTAATATCACACAGCTCCTTTCTCTATCTGCAATATAGAGAGTGTCCTGACTTGCCTGGTCGCCCCTCCCCCCTCAAGAGGCTTTCTCCACATGAGGTGGGGGAGGAGGACTGCACTGAGGTAAGGAAAGCTGTTTAGGGAATCAAAATACCATTAGAAACGCTTTCATCCACACACAAAATCAGTTATCGAAGCCTTCAAACAAAACGTAATAAATCCACAACCGTACATGCGATCGATACAGCGACTTCACCGTTTGAAAGACACGGCTCTTGTGAACGCATCGATATGAAATTTATGTTGATAAACTTAAAAATGTGGCCATGTCAGCGATTTAGAAAAGAGCGTCTTTGTGTGTTTTGCAGAAACATTTTTTAGACTTTTTAACATGACTCTTGTCCTTTAGAAGCTCCTGGAACTAAAACTAAAATATGTATCACAAAACTGATCACATTGCCTGAAACCAGACAAGCATACCTACGTTTTGATATATAAATTGTGTATGACAAGTAGATCTTGTGGGCGTGAGAGCAATTTGTTCCCCCTTTTTTTAAAGATAATATTTTTTGTGGATGATCTGCACTCTAAAGGTCACATGACACACTCTAAACCTGCTCCATAGTATTACATTATAACCGATAAAATATCACTAAACGTAAATTGCGTTTTCACAAAAACCGTAAAAGATATCAATCTAAAAAGTCATGTTTGGATAGCTGAATATTTTGTGACCGCTTTAAAGTTTGTTTGGTGTCTGTAAGTGAAAGTATGAAGGAGCTGAAACTTTTGGCAGAACGTGTGTTTTGAAGCGGGAAAAAGGATGTTCTCATTGACTTCAATGTTAAAAAAAAGTGTCTAAAAGCTTAATATTTTAAAAAGTATAAATAGTACAAAAAAACTTGAAGAAGTCCCATCGTTAGCTGAACAAGACGAACATTTTAATAGTTGAATGGTCTCAATAGCTCAAAGTATGCAGAAGTTACGCAGAGCCAAAAAACGTACGGAATAAAGGATAAGAATAAAAAGAACTAGACAATGCATTTCCTGAGGAAAATGCGAGTGGGAATGCTGAATAGCTGAATTGCTGAGCCCGCACAAAAGCCATTCACCATAACCACTACACTATCTTTAGGACATACAAGCAGTGTTCCTTCAGTACTTATAAAGCCTAATATCACACAGCTCCTTTCTCTATCTGCAATATAGAGAGTGTCCTGACTTGACTGGTCGCCCCTCCCCCCTCAAGAGGCTTTCTCCACATGAGGTGGGGGAGGAGGACTGCACTGAGGTAAAGAAAGCTATTTAGGGAATCAAAATACCATTAGAAACGCTTTCATCCACACACAAAATCAGTTATCGAAGCCTTCAAACAAAACGTAATAAATCCACAACCGTACATGCGATCGATACAGCGACTTCACCGTTTGAAAGACACGGCCCTTGTGAACGCATCGATATGAAATTTATGTTGATAAACTTAAAAATGTGGCCATGTCAGCGATTTAGAAAAGAGCGTCTTTGTGTGTTTTGCAGAAACATTTTTTAGACTTTTTAACATGACTCTTGTCCTTTAGAAGCTCCTGGAACTAAAACTAAAATACGTATCACAAAACTGATCACATTGCCTGAAACCAGACAAGCATACCTACGTTTTGATATATAAATTGTGTATGACAAGTAGATCTTGTGGGCGTGAGAGCAATTTGTTCCCCCTTTTTTTAAAGATAATATTTTTTGTGGATGATCTGCACTCTAAAGGTCACATGACACACTCTAAACCTGCTCCATAGGATTACATTATAACCGATAAAATATCACTAAACGTAAATTGCGTTTTCACAAAAACCGTAAAAGATATCAATCTAAAAAGTCATGTTTGGATAGCTGAATATTTTGTGACCGCTTTAAAGTTTGTTTGGTGTCTGTAAGTGAAAGTATGAAGGAGCTGAAACTTTTGGCAGAACGTGTGTTTTGAAGCGGTAAAAAGCATGTTCTCATTGACTTCAATGTTAAAAAAAAGTGTCTAAAAGCTTAATATTTTAAAAAGTATAAATAGTACAAAAAAACTTGAAGAAGTCCCATCGTTAGCTGAACGAGACGAACATTTTAATAGTTGAATGGTCTCAATAGCTCAAAGTATGCAGAAGTTACGCAGAGCCAAAAAACGTACGGAATAATAAAATTAAAATTAAAATTAAGAAGAAGAATAATAAAAAACGAATATCAATACTGGGAATGCTTATTAAAGCATTCCCACTAAAAACGAATATCAATACTGGGAATGCTTATTAAAGCATTCCCACTAACTAGAAAATGCATTCCCTGAGGAAAATGCGAGTGGGAATGCTGAATTGCTGAGCCCGCGCCAAAGCCATTCACCATAACCACTACACTATCTTTAGGACACACAGCTCCTTTCTCTATCTGCAAAGTAGAGAGTATGCCGACTTCCTGGTCGCCCCTCCCCCCTCAAGAGGTTTCCCCTCCCCCAAGGTCAGTGAGGAGGAATATTGCACTGAGGTAAGGAAAGCTATTTATGGAAAGAAATTCCATTACAAACGCCTTTTAATTCACAGACCAATACATGAATTACGCCTTCAAACAAAACGTAATAAATCCACAACCGTACATGCGATCGATACAGCGACTTCACCGTTTGAAAGACACGGCCCTTGTGAACGCATCGATATGAAATTTATGTTGATAAACTTAAAATTGTGGCCATGCCAGCGATTTAGAAAAGAGCGTCTTTGTGTGTTTTGCAGAAACATTTTTTAGACTTTTTAACATGACTCTTGTCCTTTAGAAGCTCCTGGAACTAAAACTAAAATACGTATCACAAAACTGATCACATTGCCTGAAACCAGACAAGCATACCTACGTTTTGATATATAAATTGTGTATGACAAGTAGATCTTGTGGGCGTGAGAGCAATTTGTTCCCCCTTTTTTTAAAGATAATATTTTTTGTGGATGATCTGCACTCTAAAGGTCACATGACACACTCTAAACCTGCTCCATAGGATTACATTATAACCGATAAAAAAATCACTAAACGTAAATTGCGTTTTCACAAAAACCGTATAAGATATCAATCTAAAAAGTCATGTTTGGATAGCTGAATATTTTGTGACCGCTTTAAAGTTTGTTTGGTGTCTGTAAGTGAAAGTATGAAGGAGCTGAAACTTTTGGCAGAACGTGTGTTTTGAAGCAGGAAAAAGGATGTTCTCATTGACTTCAATGTTAAAAAAAAGTGTCTAAAAGCTTAGGGCCAAATCCTCAGCCAGGCGGCGTAACTTAACTTTCAGCAGTTAAGTTACACTGACTTAAAGTTTTTACCTAAGTGCCTGATCCTCAAAGCACTTACGTAAAAATTTCAAGCAGTGTAAGTTAAGTGCCGCCGTCGTAAGGCGTTCCTCCTCTCCGGGGGGCGTTTACAATTTAAATGAGGCGCGCTCCCGCGCCGGCCGTACTGCGCATGCGCGTGACGTCATTTTCCCGACGTGCATCGCGCGAACGTAATTGACGCCGGGCGGCTTTGTGGATTGCGACGGGACACTAAAGTTACGACGGGTGAAAAAAAGACGCGCCGGGAAAACAAATAATTTTAAAAAAAAATGACAGCGTCGCTCGGCATGCATTCCTGAGGGAGAACTCCATGCCAATTTTCAATGAAAAAAACGGCATGGGTTCCCCCTCAGGAGCATACCAGGCCCTTAGGTCTGGTATGGGTTGTAAGGAGACCCCCCTCCGCCGCAAAATTGACGTAGGGGGTCCCCCTACAATCCATACCAGACCCGTATCCAAAGCACGCTACCCGGCCAGCCAGGAAGGGAGTGGGGACGAGCGAGCGCCCCCCCCCCTCCTGAGCCGTGCCAGGCCGCATGCCCTCAACATGGGGGGGTTGGGTGCTCTGGGGCAGGGGGGCGCACTGCGGGCCCCCCCACCCCAGAGCACCCTGTCCCCATGTTGATGAGGACAGGACCTCTTCCCGACAACCCTTGCCATTGGTTGTCGGGGTCTGCGGGCGGAGGCTTATCGGAATCTGGGAGTCCCCTTTAATAAGGGGGCCCCCAGATACCGGCCCCCCACCCTAAGTGAATGGATATGGGGTACATCGTACCCCTATCCATTCACCTGTAGGCAAAAAGTAAAAGTTAATAAACACACAACACAAGGCTTTTTAAAATATTTTATTATTCTGCTCCGGACGCCCCCCCTGTCTTCGTTATTAGCTCAATTACCAGGGGGGGCTTCTTCTTCCACTCTCCGGGGGTCTTCTCCGCTCTCCGGGGGTGTTCCGCTCTCCGGGGGGGGCTTCTCCGGACTCCGGGGGGCTTCTTCCATCTTCTCCCCTCTTCCGCTCTTGACTCGGCGAACCCCGGTTCTTCTGCAGCTGTCCGGTGCCTTCTTCTTCAGCGCTGGCTGCCTGCTATGTTTGTGTGTTAGCTCGATTTCAAACAGGCAGCCGGCGCGGTCTTCTGTGATGTCAGGGTCTTCTGGTCTTCTGTTCTTCCTATGTTGCCTCGTCGCCTGTTGTCGCTGTAATGATGGAAGCGCGCCTTGCATCACATTTATATAGGCATCACCGTCCCATCATGCTCCGGTAGGTACCCACGTGGTGGGTGCACGTGGGTAGGCACCCACCACGTGGGTACCTACCGGAGCATGATGGGACGGCGATGCCTATATAAATGTGATGCAAGGCGCGCTTCCATCATTACAGCGACAACAGGCGACGAGGCAACATAGGAAGAACAGAAGACCAGAAGACCCTGACATCACAGAAGACCGCGCCGGCTGCCTGTTTGAAATCGAGCTAACACACAAACATAGCAGGCAGCCAGCGCTGAAGAAGAAGGCACCGGACAGCTGCAGAAGAACCGGGGTTCGCCGAGTCAAGAGCGGAAGAGGGGAGAAGATGGAAGAAGCCCCCCGGAGTCCGGAGAAGCCCCCCCGGAGATCGGAGAAGACCCCCGAGAGCGGAAGAAGAAACCCCCCCCGGAGAGCGGAGAAGACCCCCGGAGAGCGGAAGAAGAAGCCCCCCCTGCTAATTGAGCTAATAACGAAGACAGGGGGGGCGTCCGGAGCAGAATAATAAAATATTTTAAAAAGCCTTGTGTTGTGTGTTTATTAACTTTTACTTTTTGCCTACAGGTGAATGGATAGGGGTACGATGTACCCCATATCCATTCACTTAGGGTGGGGGGCCGGTATCTGGGGGCCCCCTTATTAAAGGGGACTCCCAGATTCCGATAAGCCTCCGCCCGCAGACCCCGACAACCAATGGCAAGGGTTGTCGGGAAGAGGTCCTGTCCTCATCAACATGGGGACAGGGTGCTCTGGGGTGGGGGGGCCCGCAGTGCGCCCCCCTGCCCCAGAGCACCCAACCCCCCCATGTTGAGGGCATGCGGCCTGGCACGGCTCAGGAGGGGGGGGGGGCGCTCGCTCGTCCCCACTCCCTTCCTGGCTGGCCGGGTAGCGTGCTTTGGATACGGGTCTGGTATGGATTGTAGGGGGACCCCCTACGTCAATTTTGCGGCGGAGGGGGGTCTCCTTACAACCCATACCAGACCTAAGGGCCTGGTATGCTCCTGAGGGGGAACCCATGCCGTTTTTTTCATTGAAAATTGGCATGGAGTTCTCCCTCGGGAATGCATACCAAATGCCGTCGCTTGAATGGGCCTTTACAAGGTGTGACTAACTTTACACTTTGTAAAAGCAGCCCTAGTTTTACACCAGGCAAACTAACACTTACGGCGTAAAAACTAGGTACAAAAGCTTTGAGGATCGCCCTAAGTGCTAATTTGCATACTAACAGAGGCATTTCGACTCGAAATGCCCCCAGTGGCGGATGCGGTACTGCATCCTAAGATCCGGCAGTGTAAGTCCCTTACAGATGTCGGATCTTCTGCCTAACTTAGGAAAACTGCTTCTGAGGATCAGTTCCAAAGTTAGAACCAGAGATACGACGGCTTACGCCGGAGTATCTCTTTTGTGGATATGGCCCTTAATATTTTAAAAAGTATAAATAGTACAAAAAAACTTGAAGAAGTCCCATCGTTAGCTGAACGAGATGAACATTTTAAAAGTTGAATGGTCTCAATAGCTGAAAGTATGCAGAAGTTACGCAGAGCCAAAAAACGTACGGAATAATAAAATTAAAATTAAAATTAAGAACTAGAAAATGCATTCCCTGAGGAAAATGCGAGTGGGAATGCTGAATTGCTGAGCCCGCACCAAAGCCATTCACCATAACCACTACACTATCTTTAGGACACACAGCTCCTTTCTCTATCTGCAAAGTAGAGAGTATGCTGACTTCCTGGTCGCCCCTCCCCCCTCAAGAGGTTTCCCCTCCCCCCAGGTCAGTGAGGAGGAATATTGCACTGAGGTAGAAAGCTATTTATGGAAAGAAATTCCATTACAAACGCCTTTTAATTCACAGACCAATACATTAATTACGCCTCCAAACAAAACGTAATAAATCCACAACCGTACATGCGATCGATACAGCGACTTCACCGTTTGAAAGACACGGCCCTTGTGAACGCATCGATATGAAATTTATGTTGATAAACTTAAAATTGTGGCCATGCCAGCGATTTAGAAAAGAGCGTCTTTGTGTGTTTTGCAGGAAAATTTTAAAAATTTTTAACATGACGGTCAATGAGAGTGGTTTTGTCGCTCTTGTCCTTTAGAAGCTCCTGGAACTAAAACCTTAAATACGTATCACAAAACTGATCACATTGCCTGAAACCAGACAAGCATACCTACGTTTTGATATATAAATTGTGTATGACAAGTAGATCTTGTGGGCGTGAGAGCAATTTGTTCGCCCTTTTTTTAAAGATAATTTTTGTTTTCAAAGATCTCCACTGTAAAGGTCACATGACACACTCTAAATCCCTTCCATAGGGTTACATTATAACCGATTCCATTTTCTGAAAAAATCGCTAAACGTAAATTGCGTTTTCACAAAAACCGTATAAGATATCAATCTAAAAAGTCATGTTTGGATAGCTGAATATTTTGTGACCGCTTTAAAGTTTGTTTGGTGTCTGTAAGTGAAAGTATGAAGGAGCTGAAACTTTTGGCAGAACGTGTGTTTTGAAGCAGGAAAAAGGATGTTCTCATTGACTTCAATGTTAAAAAAAAGTGTCTAAAAGCTTAATATTTTAAAAAGTATAAATAGTACAAAAAAACTTGAAGAAGTCCCATCGTTAGCTGAATGAGACGAACATTTTAAAAGTTAAATGGTCTCAATAGCTGAAAGTATGCAGAAGTTACGCAGAGCCAAAAAACGTACGGAATAAAATTAAAATTAAAATTAAAACTAGACAATGCATTTCCTGAGGAAAATGCGAGTGGGAATGCTGAATAGCTGAATTGCTGAGCCCGCACAAAAGCCATTCACCATAACCACTACACTATCTTTAGGACATACAAGCAGTGTTCAGTACTTATAAAGCCTAATATCACACAGCTCCTTTCTCTATCTGCAATATAGAGAGTGTCCTGACTTGACTGGTCGCCCCTCCCCCCTCAAGAGGCTTTCTCCACATGAGGTGGGGGAGGAGGACTGCACTGAGGTAAGGAAAGCTATTTAGGGAATCAAAATACCATTAGAAACGCTTTCATCCACACGCAAAATCAGTTATCGAAGCCTTCAAACAAAACGTAATAAATCCACAACCGTACATGCGATCGATACAGCGACTTCACCGTTTGAAAGACACGGCCCTTGTGAACGCATCGATATGAAATTTATGTTGATAAACTTAAAAATGTGGCCATGTCAGCGATTTAGAAAAGAGCGTCTGTGTGTTTTGCAGAAACATTTTTTAGACTTTTTAACATGACTCTTGTCCTTTAGAAGCTCCTGGAACTAAAACTAAAATACGTATCACAAAACTGATCACATTGCCTGAAACCAGACAAGCATACCTACGTTTTGATATATAAATTGTGTATGACAAGTAGATCGTGTGGGCGTGAGAGCAATTTGTTCCCCCTTTTTTTAAAGATAATATTTTTTGTGGATGATCTCCACTCTAAAGGTCACATGACACACTCTAAACCTGCTCCATAGGATTACATTATAACCGATAAAAAAATCACTAAACGTAAATTGCGTTTTCACAAAAACCGTAAAAGATATCAATCTGAAAAGTCATGTTTGGATAGCTGAATATTTTGTGACCGCTTTAAAGTTTGTTTGGTGTCTGTAAGTGAAAGTATGAAGGAGCTGAAACTTTTGGCAGAACGTGTGTTTTGAAGCAGGAAAAAGGATGTTCTCATTGACTTCAATGTTAAAAAAAAGTGTCTAAAAGCTTAATATTTTAAAAAGTATAAATAGTACAAAAAAACTTGAAGAAGTCCCATCGTTAGCTGAACGAGATGAACATTTTAAAAGTTGAATGGTCTCAATAGCTGAAAGTATGCAGAAGTTACGCAGAGCCAAAAAACGTACGGAATAAAATTAAAATTAAGAATAATAAAAAACGAATATCAATACTGGGAATGCTTATTAAAGCATTCCCACTAATTAAAATTAAAACTAGAAAATGCATTCCCTGAGGAAAATGCGAGTGGGAATGCTGAATTGCTGAGCCCGCACCAAAGCCATTCACCATAACCACTACACTATCTTTAGGACACACAGCTCCTTTCTCTATCTGCAAAGTAGAGAGTATGCTGACTTCCTGGTCGCCCCTCCCCCCTCAAGAGGTTTCCCCTCCCCCAGGTCAGTGAGGAGGAATATTGCACTGAGGTAGAAAGCTATTTATGGAAAGAAATTCCATTACAAACGCCTTTTAATTCACAGACCAATACATTAATTACGCCTCCAAACAAAACGTAATAAATCCACAACCGTACATGCGATCGATACAGCGACTTCACCGTTTGAAAGACACGGCCCTTGTGAACGCATCGATATAAAATTTATGTTGATAAACTTAAAATTGTGGCCATGCCAGCGATTTAGAAAAGAGCGTCTTTGTGTGTTTGCAGGAATTTTTTTTAGACTTTTTAACATGACGGTCAATGGGAGGGCGTTTGAGGCACTTGTCCTTTAGAAGCTCCTGGAACTAAAAGTCAAATGCCTATCGCAAAACTGATCACATTGCCTGAAACCAGACAAGCATACCTACGTTTTGATATATAAATTGTGTATGACAAGTAGATCTTGTGGGCGTGAGAGCAATTTGTTCGCCCTTTTTTTAAAGATAATTTTTGTTTTCAAAGATCTCCACTGTAAAGGTCACATGACACACTCTAAACCTGCTCCATAGGGTTACATTATAACCGATTCCATTTTCTGAAAAAATCGCTAAACGTAAATTGCGTTTTCACAAAAACCGTAAAAGATATCAATCTGAAAAGTCATGTTTGGATAGCTGAATATTTTGTGACCGCTTTAAAGTTTGTTTGGTGTCTGTAAGTGAAAGTATGAAGGAGCTGAAACTTTTGGCAGAACGTGTGTTTTGAAGCAGGAAAAAGGATGTTCTCATTGACTTCAATGTTAAAAAAAAGTGTCTAAAAGCTTGATATTTTAAAAAGTATAAATAGTACAAAAAAACTTGAAGAAGTCCCATCGTTAGCTGAATGAGACGAACATTTTAAAAGTTAAATGGTCTCAATAGCTGAAAGTATGCAGAAGTTACGCAGAGCCAAAAAACGTACGGAATAAAATTAAAATTAAAATTAAGAAGAAGAATAATAAAAAACGAATATCAATACTGGGAATGCTTATTAAAGCATTCCCACTAACTAGAAAATGCATTCCCTGAGGAAAATGCGAGTGGGAATGCTGAATTGCTGAGCCCGCACCAAAGCCATTCACCATAACCACTACACTATCTTTAGGACACACAGCTCCTTTCTCTATCTGCAAAGTAGAGAGTATGCTGACTTCCTGGTCGCCCCTCCCCCCTCAAGAGGTTTCCCCTCCCCCCAGGTCAGTGAGGAGGAATATTGCACTGAGGTAGAAAGCTATTTATGGAAAGAAATTCCATTACAAACGCCTTTTAATTCACAGACCAATACATGAATTACGCCTTCAAACAAAACGTAATAAATCCACAACCGTACATGCGATCGATACAGCGACTTCACCGTTTGAAAGACATGGCCCTTGTGAACGCATCGATATGAAATTTATGTTGATAAACTTAAAAATGTGGCCATGTCAGCGATTTAGAAAAGAGCGTCTTTGTGTGTTTTGCAGAAACATTTTTTAGACTTTTTAACATGACTCTTGTCCTTTAGAAGCTCCTGGAACTAAAACTAAAATACGTATCACAAAACTGATCACATTGCCTAAAACCAGACAAGCATACCTACGTTTTGATATATAAATTGTGTATGACAAGTAGATCTTGTGGGCGTGAGAGCAATTTGTTCCCCCTTTTTTTAAAGATAATATTTTTTGTGGATGATCTGCACTCTAAAGGTCACATGACACACTCTAAACCTGCTCCATAGGATTACATTATAACCGATAAAATATCACTAAACGTAAATTGCGTTTTCACAAAAACCGTAAAAGATATCAATCTAAAAAGTCATGTTTGGATAGCTGAATATTTTGTGACCGCTTTAAAGTTTGTTTGGTGTCTGTAAGTGAAAGTATGTAGGAGCTGAAACTTTTGGCAGAACGTGTGTTTTGAAGCGGTAAAAAGCATGTTCTCATTGACTTCAATGTTAAAAAAAAGTGTCTAAAAGCTTAATATTTTAAAAAGTATAAATAGTACAAAAAAACTTGAAGAAGTCCCACCGTTAGCTGAACGAGACGAACATTTTAATAGTTGAATGGTCTCAATAGCTCAAAGTATGCAGAAGTTACGCAGAGCCAAAAAACATACGGAATAATAAAATTAAAATTAAAATTAAGAAGAAGAACTAGAAAATGCATTCCCTGAGGAAAATGCGAGTGGGAATGCTGAATTGCTGAGCCCGCACCAAAGCCATTCACCATAACCACTACACTATCTTTAGGACACACAGCTCCTTTCTCTATCTGCAAAGTAGAGAGTATGCTGACTTCCTGGTCGCCCCTCCCCCCTCAAGAGGTTTCCCCTCCCCCAGGTCAGTGAGGAGAAATATTGCCCTGAGGTAAGGAAAGCTATTTATGGAAAGAAATACCATTACAAACGCCTTTTAATTCACAGACCAATACATTAATTACGCCTCCAAACAAAACGTAATAAATCCACAACCGTACATGCGATCGATACAGCGACTTCACCGTTTGAAAGACACGGCCCTTGTGAACGCATCGATATGAAATTTATGTTGATAAACTTAAAATTGTGGCCATGCCAGCGATTTAGAAAAGAGCGTCTTTGTGTGTTTTGCAGGAAAATTTTTAAAATTTTTAACATGGACGGTCAATGAGAGTGGTTTTGTCGCTCTTGTCCTTTAGAAGCTCCTGGAACTAAAACTAAAATACGTATCACAAAACTGATCACATTGCCTGAAACCAGACAAGCATACCTACGTTTTGATATATAAATTGTGTATGACAAGTAGATCTTGTGGGCGTGAGAGCAATTTGTTCGCCCTTTTTTTAAAGATAATTTTTGTTTTCAAAGATCTCCACTGTAAAGGTCACATGACACACTCTAAATCCCTTCCATAGGGTTACATTATAACCGATTCCATTTTCTGAAAAAATCGCTAAACGTAAATTGCGTTTTCACAAAAACCGTAAAAGATATCAATCTGAAAAGTCATGTTTGGATAGCTGAATATTTTGTGACCGCTTTAAAGTTTGTTTGGTGTCTGTAAGTGAAAGTATGAAGGAGCTGAAACTTTTGGCAGAACGTGTGTTTTGAAGCAGGAAAAAGGATGTTCTCATTGACTTCAATGTTAAAAAAAAGTGTCTAAAAGCTTAATATTTTAAAAAGTATAAATAGTACAAAAAAACTTGAAGAAGTCCCATCGTTAGCTGAACGAGATGAACATTTTAAAAGTTGAATGGTCTCAATAGCTGAAAGTATGCAGAAGTTACGCAGAGCCAAAAAACGTACGGAATAAAATTAAAATTAAGAAGAAGAATAATAACTAGAAAATGCATTCCCTGAGGAAAATGCGAGTGGGAATGCTGAATTGCTGAGCCCGCACCAAAGCCATTCACCATAACCACTACACTATCTTTAGGACACACAGCTCCTTTCTCTATCTGCAAAGTAGAGAGTATCCTGACTTCCTGGTCGCCCCTCCCCCCTCAAGAGGTTTCCCCTCCCCCCCAGGTCAGTGAGGAGGAATATTGCCCTGAGGTAAGGAAAGCTATTTATGGAAAGAAATTCCATTACAAACGCCTTTTAATTCACAGACCAATACATTAATTACGCCTCCAAACAAAACGTAATAAATCCACAACCGTACATGCGATCGATACAGCGACTTCACCGTTTGAAAGACACGGCCCTTGTGAACGCATCGATATGAAATTTATGTTGATAAACTTAAAATTGTGGCCATGCCAGCGATTTAGAAAAGAGCGTCTTTGTGTGTTTTGCAGGAAAATGTTTTAAATTTTTAACATGGACGGTCAATGAGAGTGGTTTTGTCACTCTTGTCCTTTAGAAGCTCCTGGAACTAAAACTAAAATACGTATCACAAAACTGATCACATTGCCTGAAACCAGACAAGCATACCTACGTTTTGATATATAAATTGTGTATGACAAGTAGATCTTGTGGGCGTGAGAGCAATTTGTTCCCCCTTTTTTTAAAGATAATTTTTGTTTTCAAAGATCTCCACTCTAAAGGTCACATGACACACTCTAAACCTGCTCCATAGGATTACATTATAACCGATAAAAAAATCACTAAACGTAAATTGCGTTTTCACAAAAACCGTATAAGATATCAATCTAAAAAGTCATGTTTGGATAGCTGAATATTTTGTGACCGCTTTAAAGTTTGTTTGGTGTCTGTAAGTGAAAGTATGAAGGAGCTGAAACTTTTGGCAGAACGTGTGTTTTGAAGCAGGAAAAAGGATGTTCTCATTGACTTCAATGTTAAAAAAAAGTGTCTAAAAGCTTAATATTTTAAAAAGTATAAATAGTACAAAAAAACTTGAAGAAGTCCCATCGTTAGCTGAATGAGACGAACATTTTAAAAGTTAAATGGTCTCAATAGCTGAAAGTATGCAGAAGTTACGCAGAGCCAAAAAACGTACGGAATAAAATTAAGAAGAAGAATAATAAAAAACGAATATCAATACTGGGAATGCTTATTAAAGCATTCCCACTAACTAGAAAATGCATTCCCTGAGGAAAATGCGAGTGGGAATGCTGAATTGCTGAGCCCGCACCAAAGCCATTCACCATAACCACTACACTATCTTTAGGACACACAGCTCCTTTCTCTATCTGCAAAGTAGAGAGTATGCTGACTTCCTGGTCGCCCCTCCCCCCTCAAGAGGTTTCCCCTCCCCCCAGGTCAGTGAGGAGGAATATTGCACTGAGGTAGAAAGCTATTTATGGAAAGAAATTCCATTACAAACGCCTTTTAATTCACAGACCAATACATTAATTACGCCTCCAAACAAAACGTAATAAATCCACAACCGTACATGCGATCGATACAGCGACTTCACCGTTTGAAAGACACGGCCCTTGTGAACGCATCGATATGAAATTTATGTTGATAAACTTAAAATTGTGGCCATGCCAGCGATTTAGAAAAGAGCGTCTTTGTGTGTTTTGCAGGAAAATTTTAAATTTTTTTAACATGGACGGTCAATGAGAGTGGTTTTGTCGCTCTTGTCCTTTAGAAGCTCCTGGAACTAAAACTAAAATACGTATCACAAAACTGATCACATTGCCTGAAACCAGACAAGCATACCTACGTTTTGATATATAAATTGTGTATGACAAGTAGATCTTGTGGGCGTGAGAGCAATTTGTTCGCCCTTTTTTTAAAGATAATTTTTGTTTTCAAAGATCTCCACTCTAAAGGTCACATGACACACTCTAAATCCCTTCCATAGGGTTACATTATAACCGATTCCATTTTCTGAAAAAATCGCTAAACGTAAATTGCGTTTTCACAAAAACCGTAAAAGATATCAATCTGAAAAGTCATGTTTGGATAGCTGAATATTTTGTGACCGCTTTAAAGTTTGTTTGGTGTCTGTAAGTGAAAGTATGAAGGAGCTGAAACTTTTGGCAGAACGTGTGTTTTGAAGCAGGAAAAAGGATGTTCTCATTGACTTCAATGTTAAAAAAAAGTGTCTAAAAGCTTAATATTTTAAAAAGTATAAATAGTACAAAAAAACTTGAAGAAGTCCCATCGTTAGCTGAATGAGACGAACATTTTAAAAGTTAAATGGTCTCAATAGCTGAAAGTATGCAGAAGTTACGCAGAGCCAAAAAACGTACGGAATAAAATTAAAATTAAAACTAGAAAATGCATTCCCTGAGGAAAATGCGAGTGGGAATGCTGAATTGCTGAGCCCGCACCAAAGCCATTCACCATAACCACTACACTATCTTTAGGACACACAGCTCCTTTCTCTATCTGCAAAGTAGAGAGTATGCTGACTTCCTGGTCGCCCCTCCCCCCTCAAGAGGTTTCCCCTCCCCCCAGGTCAGTGAGGAGGAATATTGCACTGAGGTAGAAAGCTATTTATGGAAAGAAATTCCATTACAAACGCCTTTTAATTCACAGACCAATACATTAATTACGCCTCCAAACAAAACGTAATAAATCCACAACCGTACATGCGATCGATACAGCGACTTCACCGTTTGAAAGACACGGCCCTTGTGAACGCATCGATATGAAATTTATGTTGATAAACTTAAAATTGTGGCCATGCCAGCGATTTAGAAAAGAGCGTCTTTGTGTGTTTTGCAGGAAAATTTTTTAAATTTTTAACATGGACGGTCAATGAGAGTGGTTTTGTCACTCTTGTCCTTTAGAAGCTCCTGGAACTAAAACTAAAATACGTATCACAAAACTGATCACATTGCCTGAAACCAGACAAGCATACCTACGTTTTGATATATAAATTGTGTATGACAAGTAGATCTTGTGGGCGTGAGAGCAATTTGTTCGCCCTTTTTTTAAAGATAATTTTTGTTTTCAAAGATCTCCACTCTAAAGGTCACATGACACACTCTAAACCTGCTCCATAGGATTACATTATAACCGATAAAAAAATCACTAAACGTAAATTGCGTTTTCACAAAAACCGTAAAAGATATCAATCTGAAAAGTCATGTTTGGATAGCTGAATATTTTGTGACCGCTTTAAAGTTTGTTTGGTGTCTGTAAGTGAAAGTATGAAGGAGCTGAAACTTTTGGCAGAACGTGTGTTTTGAAGCAGGAAAAAGGATGTTCTCATTGACTTCAATGTTAAAAAAAAGTGTCTAAAAGCTTAATATTTTAAAAAGTATAAATAGTACAAAAAAACTTGAAGAAGTCCCATCGTTAGCTGAATGACACGAACATTTTAAAAGTTAAATGGTCTCAATAGCTGAAAGTATGCAGAAGTTACGCAGAGCCAAAAAACGTACGGAATAAAATTAAAATTAAAATTAAGAATAATAAAAAACGAATATCAATACTGGGAATGCTTATTAAAGCATTCCCACTAATAATAAAAAACGAATATCAATACTGGGAATGCTTATGAAAGCATTCCCACTAATAATAAAAAACGAATATCAATACTGGGAATGCTTATTAAAGCATTCCCACTAATTAAGAATAATAAAAAACGAATATCAATACTGGGAATGCTTATTAAAGCATTCCCACTAAAAAACGAATATCAATACTGGGAATGCTTATTAAAGCATTCCCACTAATAATAAAAAACGAATATCAATACTGGGAATGCTTATTAAAGCATTCCCACTAATAATAAAAAACGAATATCAATACTGGGAATGCTTATTAAAGCATTCCCACTAATTAAAATTAAGAAGAAGAATAATAAAAAACGAATATCAATACTGGGAATGCTTATTAAAGCATTCCCACTAAAAAACGAATATCAATACTGGGAATGCTTATTAAAGCATTCCCACTAATAATAAAAAACGAATATCAATACTGGGAATGCTTATTAAAGCATTCCCACTAATAACTTGCATAAATGCACTAAGTCTATCTCTATTAAAGAAACTGCCCTGAAGCTATTTACAAGATGGTAGTACTGTATTCCCCAATTAAACTTCATGCTATGTTCCCTTCATCTTCCCCATCTTGCTTTAGAGACTGCAGTTCCATGGGTTCATTCTCTCACATCTTCTGGTATTGCGATAACATCAATCATATTTGGAAACAGTTCGAGAAATTTGCTTCCAAAATCTCAAACAAAATCATTATTTTAACATTACACAATTGCCTTCTTTTTTCTCCCATTATCGGTCTTTCTATACACAACATGAGATTGATACATGCAATATGTGTTGCGATCCATTGGCTAATTGCATACAACTGGAAATCCCCATCGATCCCTTTAGCACCACTTAAAGCAAGAATTAATAACATCAGTTTGATGGAAAAAATGTATCATACTCTGCAGAACACAAACCATGGGCCAGATTCTCAGTCAGCGGCGTATTTCTGCGGCGGCGTAACGTATCCGGTTTACGTTACGTCTCTGCAACTTAGACGGGCAAGTGCTGTATTCTCAAAGCACTTGCTTCAGTAAGTTGCGGCGGCGTAGCGTAAATCGGGCGGCGTAAGCCCGCCTAATTCAAATTTGGATCAGGGGGCCGTGTTTTATGTAAAACTACTGTGACCCGACGTGATTGACGTTTTTGCGGAACGGCGCATGCGCCGTCCGTGTAATTTCCCAGTGTGCATTGCTCCAAAGTACGCCGCAAGGACGTCATTGGTTTCGACGTGAACGTAAATGACGTCCAGCCCCATTCACGGACGACTTACGCAAACGACGTAACTTTTTCAAATTTCGACGCGGGAACGATGGCCATACTTAACATTGTTACGCCGCACTTATGCCTCATATAGCAGGGGTAACTATACGCCGGGAAAAGCCTAACGTAAACGTCGTAACTTTACTGCGTCGGCTGCGGGTACGTTTGGGAATTTGCGTATCTAGCTAATTTGCATACTCAACGCGGAATTCGACGGAAGCGCCACCTAGCGGTAAAAAAAAAAAGCAGTTAAGATCCGACGGCGTAAGAGACTTACGCCTGTCGGATCTAATGGATATCTATGCGTAACTGATTCTAAGAATCAGGCGCATAGATACGACTGGTCGGATTAGGACTTACGATGGCGTACATGGCGCTGCGCCGTCGTAAGTCCTTTCAGAATCTGGCCCCATGTGTACAACAACAAATGGGATCCTTGGTTCGAACACTCTACCTAGTTCTTTAACCCTATCTAATTTCCCCTGGATCGATCTATAGAATTTCCGGTTTTATCTTTGGTGGTGGTGTCAACTGTTATTAAGCCTGTCTTCAGTTCTCTTGTCCACTGAATTTAATTACTTCTTCCTTTACATGCTGCATTGTCATATATGTGTAAAATGACCTCATGTATCTTTTATATATACGTACTTATAACATGTAGGTTTTGTACCCTACAAACATTTGTAAACAAAAAAAAAATACTCAAGCATCATTTCACTTGCTTTACATGACATACTGTATACTCTCCTCTTTAGACTCATATTTTTACTGTCACTCACCATGCAGTGTTGCTTTTTCCATTTGAACTATTTATTCTCATTTGCCATTTTCAGATGTTTTTTATTTGAAACATTGCCTCTAGGGCCAACATCCCAGAGTAATATTTTCATGGTTTCAGATTACACTGGAATTTGGCAGGTACTATGCGTTTCATTAACATATTAAAGTAACATTAGTAAAAAAAGTCTGATCGCTTTTTCTTTATCGTACATCACGGGACAAAGAGCAGCATAGCCATTACATATGGGTTATATAGTGTACCTTCAGGTGATGGACACTGGCACTCTCCGACAGGAAGTTCCCTCCCTATATAACCCCCACCCATAGTGGGAGTACCTCAGTTTTTTCGCCAGTGTCTTAGGTGTTGGTGCACGTTGAGGCTGTGCCTGTAGTAGTCCTTGGGACCAGGGCCAGCTGACCGGATCCATCCAAGGTGCTTCATAGCCAAAGTGGACGGTACCCGGGCCCCAATTCGTGGATGGGGTTTTGCCTATAATGCCTCTCCTTGGAGGGCTGGACCCTGGGTTCCAGGTCTGGTTTCTATACCTAGAGAATACCTGTTGCCAGTGGTGCTGTATAGGTCCAGGTGTGTGGTGTTCTTTTAAGACCCCGGTCCCTGAAGGTCTATGACCATACCCACGGTGAAGGGTGAAGATTGGGCCTCTTGCAGAGCAATACCCTGCGGCGTGGAAAGGTAAGCAGGGGGCCTACGGAACTTGGTTTGTCAGTAGGCTTCCTACAGGGGATTCTTGGGCAGCCTATTTATGCCTCTGTGCATGGGCAAAGGAGAGCCACAACGTTTTCAAACGGGATGGCTCAAAGCACCCAGGTATAGTTCCCCTGGCTGGGCTAGTAGGCTGCTGCTGCTTCTGTCACAAGGAGGGCCCTTTTTTTGGGCAGGGTGTTCCACAGAGAGGGAACCATACCATTAGGGAGACAGTTAAAAGCTTCCTTTTACCTGTGTCTGCTGCTCCAGCGTTTCAGGTCCTGATGCTCCTCTCCACATGGCTTCCTGCTTCCCCTGACGGCGTCTGGCACACGCGCGTGCGCGCGCTTTACTTATGGGTGCGCGCGCTTGCGCGCGCATGCACGCGTGCTCGCGCGCGCCCGCGACGACGCCGTGGGGAGGGGGCGGTTGACGCCGGACGGCTCCTCCTCCCTGCACACAGGGAGGATAAATCCTGGAGGGCTGTTCAGTCTGTGAAGGCTGTGAAGGGACACGGAGCAGCGATGCTGGCTACAGCATAGGAAGGTTTGACAGAGCTTTCTGGCACAGTGACACCCAGTGGCAGTTGTTGGAAGTACACCTTACTAAAGGAGCCTCTGGCTTAAAAGTTTGCATTCAAAGCCTGTGTACTAAGCAGCGCCTTTGAACACTTAGGGGTGCTCACCTAGCCCAGCATTAGGGGGTCAATACCAGACTGATAGTTGAAGCCCTGGGGGCTCAGTATTGATTTTCCTTTTTTATAGGTTATGGGAAGTTTGGAGTCCCTCTAACATTACCCTATCCTATTGTTTCACATTTATTTGATTATATGTGTATTTCCTCCAGCTATTACAGTCAGTTGTATACTAGCGGAGTGCCTCAGAATTTGTATATTATGGCTCCTAAGGGTGCAGGTAGCGCTAAAAACGCTAAGACGGTTAAAAAACCAAAGGGTTCTCCATCAGGCTCTGAGGATATCCAAAATCCAGCGGCCCCTACTACTCCGGAATGCCCGGAAGTTGTTGTCCTAGGTGAGCCATCAGGGTTGCTAGGTGCTACGGCTGGCCCTACTCAACCAGCTCCTTCCTATGTGACGGAAGAGATGTTAGCCTCCACCTTGGGTGGATTGGAAAGGAGGATGGCCGCTCTAATTACGGCATCTTTGGCAGGGAAGAAGCGGGTTAGATCCCCGTCTCCCAGGTCTGAGTCTCTGGAGGAGGATATCCTCTCCGCTGACGAATTGGAAGATCAAGGAGACCAGACTCAGGATCACCTTGACCATTTAGGTTCTGAGGATTCTACAATAGAGGAACCTTTTTCAGCTTCTCACGCAGAAAGACTGTGGGTTCAGTCCCTAATGGATATGGTGCGGTTGGCTTTTAAGATACCTGTGCCTCAGCCTCTGGCCTCCGCGGTATCCTCATTGGGCTCCCTGAAAGCGCCCCAAGCCAATTTGGTATTCCCGGTACATCCTTTGTTAAAGGACCTGATTTTTCAGGACTGGGCTAAGCCGGACAGGATTTTTCTGCCTCCCAAAAGGTTCGCAGTCATGTACCCCTTAGAGGAAGAGTTTTCAAAGAAATGGGCTGTCCCTACTGTGGACGCAGCCATCTCATGTGTCAATAAGTCTTTAACGTGTCCAGTAGACAATATCCACATGTTTAAAGACCCTGTGGATAAAAGGCTTGAGACCTTATTGAAGGCATCCTTTGCCACAGCGGGGGCAGTGGTCCAGCCGGCTGTAGCCGCCATTGGCGTCTGCCAGGCTTTAAAAGACCAAGCAAAGCAGGCCCTAAAGGACCTCCCAGCCCAACAAGCTCAGGATCTGGCTGACCTACCTAGGGCCTTATGTTTCGCGGTAGACGCAATCAAGGATTCGATCCAACAAGCTTCTCGCTTATCCCTATTTTTGGTTCATATGAGGAGATTGCTTTGGTTGAAAAACTGGTCTGCAGAAACCCCCTGCAAGAAACTCCTTACTGGATTCTCCTTTCAGGGAGAAAGATTGTTTGGAGAAGATCTTGACAAATATATACAAAAGATCTCTAGTGGTAAGAGCACCCTCTTGCCGGTTAAGAAAAGGTTCCGGGGTCCCTCTTTTAAGCGTCCAACCTCTCCAGTCCCAGGGCCCTCATTTTCTAGGCAGTATCGACGGCCTCCTGGACGTGCAGCTGCAAACAGGCCACAGGGGCAAGCTGCAGGGAACAAGAGACCATGGAACCGTAAGCCGGTTAAGGCTAAGGCAGCCTTGTGAAGGGGCGCCCCCACTCTCTCGGGTGGGGGGAAGACTCCGGTTCTTCTCGGAGTTGTGGGGGGCCAAAGTTACCGACCAATGGGTTCTGTCCTCAGTGACTCAGGGGTACAAGCTGGAGTTTCGGGAGTTCCCCCCTCCTCACTTTCAAGCGTCAAGACTTCAAGGCGACCCTCAAAAGCAGGCATCACTTCTGTCCGCCCTAGAGCGACTCCTATCTCAAGGAGTGATTATGGAAGTACCAGCAGGGGAGCAAGGACAAGGGTTTTACTCAAACCTCTTCATTGTCCCAAAGCCAAACGGCGACGTCAGGCCTATACTGGACCTAAAGTCATTAAACCGCTTTTTTAGAGTCCGATCCTTTCGAATGGAGTCCATTCGCTCGGTGGTGGCCGCCCTTCAAGGAAGGGAGTTCTTGGCCTCCATCGATATAAAGGACGCGTACCTGCACGTTCTGATTTTCCCAGGCCATTACAGGTTTCTGCGTTTTGCCCTAAACTATCGGCATTATCAGTTCGTGGCCCTTCCGTTCGGACTAGCCACGGCCCCTCGGGTTTTTACGAAAATCCTGGCCCCTGTGTTGGCCATCCTAAGGGAACAGGGCATTCTGGTCATGGCCTACTTAGACGATCTTCTGGTAGTCGACCACTCAGCGGCCGGCTTAAATCAGGCAGTGTTGCTAGTAGTAAACTGCCTAGAGTCCCTGGGTTGGGTTCTAAACCAGGACAAATCGGCCTTACAGCCCACAAGAAGGTTGGAGTATCTAGGTCTAATTTTAGATACGAGACAACAACGGATCTTCCTGCCCCAGTCCAAAGTAGACTCGATAAGGGAATTAATCCAGGTAGTCTTAAGCAGCACAAGGCCATCTATACGCCTCTGCATGCGCCTGTTGGGAAAGCTAGTGGCCACCTTCGAGGCAGTGCCCTATGCCCAGATCCATTCTCAAAGGCTACAGAGAGCAATTCTCACGGCCTGGGACAAAAGACTCCAGGCCTTGGATCTTCCCATTTCCCTTCCCTATGCGGTAAGGCAGAGTCTGTGTTGGTGGCTAGTCACAAAAAATCTTCTGAAAGGAAGATCGTTCAGTCCCCCCTCTTGGAGGATAGTAACCACGGATGCCAGCCTATCGGGCTGGGGTGCAGTCCTAGACGATTTAACCCTACAGGGGAAATGGTCAAGGGCAGAATCAGCCCTACCCATAAATGTCTTAGAGATCCGAGCAGCTCGGTTGGCTCTTTTGGGCTGGACGGAGATTCTGCAGGGCTCCCCAGTAAGGGTACAATCCGACAATGCCACTGCCGTGGCTTATATAAACCACCAGGGCGGCACCAGGAGTCAGGCAGCCCAGAGGGAGGTAGATCGGATCTTTTCATGGGCAGAAGCCCATGTCCCCTGCATCTCAGCTATCTTTATCCCCAGGGGGGACAATTGGCAGGCGGACTTCCTCAGCCGCCAACAGATGTCCCCAGGGGAGTGGTCCCTCCACCCCAAAGTGTTCCAGGACATTTGCCGGAAGTGGGGTACTCCGGAGGTGGACGTTATGGCGTCCAGATTCAATGCCAAAGTAGCAAAGTTTGTCTCTCGAACGAGGGATCCATTGGCCTGCGGGACGGATGCCTTGGTGTGCCCTTGGCATCAGTTTGCGCTAATCTATGCCTTCCCTCCAATACGGATGCTACCCCGTCTTCTTCACAGAATCCAAAGGGAACGCAAGCCAGCGATTCTAGTGGCCCCAGCGTGGCCCCGAAGACCTTGGTACTCCTTGATAAAAAGGATGACGGTAGAGGAGCCTTGGGTCCTCCCTCTACGTCCGGACCTCCTCTCACAAGGGCCATTCTACCATCCTGCCTTACAGGCCCTAAATTTAACGGCCTGGCGGCTGAGTCCCTGATTCTCAGAAACAGAGGCCTTTCAGGGCAGGTCATTTCCACCCTTATAAGCGCAAGGAAACCAGTTTCCAGGTTAATATACTATAGGGTGTGGAAGGCCTATATTACCTGGTGTGAGACCAGGAAATGGGATCCCCGCAAATATACCATTGGGAGAATCCTGGAGTTTTTACAATTGGGAGTTGAAAAAGGTTTGGCGGTCAGCACAATCAAGGGGCAGGTGTCTGCCTTGTCGGTCTTCTTCCAGAGACCTTTGGCTGCCCATTCTTTAATGAAATCCTTTTTACAAGGTGTCATTCGGGTGAATCCCCCGATTAAAGCTCCCCTGTATCCTTGGGATCTAAATTTGGTTCTATCGGCCTTGCAAAGGCAGCCTTTTGAGCCCTTGTCTGCGATCCCTTTGGTCCTTTTGACTAGGAAACTAGTGTTTCTGGTGGCCATGGCATCCGCCAGAAGAGTGTCGGAGTTGGCAGCCTTGTCATGTAAGGCACCTTATTTATTACTGCATAAGGACAGGGTCGTTTTGCGGCCGCTTCCGTCCTTCCTGCCTAAGGTGGTGTCTAATTTTCACCTTAATCAAGATGTGATTCTTCCATCATTTTTTCCAAAGCCTTCTTCTAAGGAAGAGAGGTTACTACATTCCTTGGATGTAGTTAGAGCTGTAAAGATTTACTTGGAAGCTACAGCCCAGATTCGTAAGACTGACGTCTTATTCATTCTGCCAGAAGGGCCCAAGAAGGGCCAGGCAGCGTCTAAAGCCACTATTTCTAAGTGGATTAGGCAGATAATTATACAGGCCTATGGCCTGAAGGGGAAAAGTCCACCCTTATCGGTTAAGGCTCATTCCACTAGAGCTGTGAGTGCCTCTTGGGCAGCGTATCACCAGGTCTCTATGGCTCAGGTCTGCAGGGCAGCGACCTGGTCGTCTGTCCACACATTTGCAAAGTTTTATCAAATGGACGTTAGGAGGAACGCTGATTCAGCTTTTGGGCAGGCGGTCCTCCAGGCCGCAATTTAACCTCCTCCTGTCCGGTGGCACCTCCTGTTTGTTTTTTTCTGGTTGTCTCCCTCCCCTCATGGAGCATTGCTTGGGGACATCCCATATGTAATGGCTATGCTGCTCTGTGTCCCGTGATGTACGATAAAGAAAAAAGGATTTTTAATAACAGCTTACCTGAAAAATCCTTTTCTTGTAGTACAGCACGGGACACAGAGCTCCCACCCCTCTTATGGGGAATTTTGGGATGCATATTGCTTGCTACAAAACTGAGGTACTCCCACTATGGGTGGGGGTTATATAGGGAGGGAACTTCCTGTCGGAGAGTGCCAGTGTCCATCACCTGAAGGTACACTATATAACCCATATGTAATGGCTATGCTGCTCTGTGTCCCGTGATGTACTACAAGAAAAGGATTTTTCAGGTAAGCTGTTATTAAAAATCCCTTTTTTTTTTTAAGACATGTCATGGGCGTTGCCCTTTGCTTTAATTGTGGGTGGGGATGGCATTATAAATGTATGTTACCATGCATTGCAAAAATGTTTTTACTGTATACTACATGATTAAATATGCAAATACTAATGCAGGCCATACACTATACAAAAAAATCGTCCGATATTTGGTAATTTAGACAGTTCGTTTGTTTTTCGGCCAGTTAATGGACACAAAATAGATAATCGTTGGGATGTTTTTGAGTCGAAAAAACGAAGGACAAGTTTGGACATTTTCTGCCGAACGAACAATAAATTGAAAGGTTAATGTGTTTCCCGTCCGAACTGTCTGCACTAGGTATATGTAAATAAAAACGAAAAAAAAAATGTATTCATTTATGTCCACTGAACGATTTATTGGTCATTACATGATGGCACTATCGTTTTCTCTCACGGCCAAATGTTCATTTTTCGAAAATGGGTTCGGTCGATGTGTATGGCCAGTATAAGTACTGCGGTTTGCAGGCCGCGGTCCGGTGTGTTCCTGTTCACCGTTTCAGGTATGATTCAGGAGCAAATTTTTTCCTGAATTCACACCTGAACCGGACCCAAAAACCCACAGGACCATTTTTGAAACCACACTGTGGGCGCCCTGGACATGTGTGAACTGGCTCCATTGAGAGCCGGTCACATTCACATGTCATGTGAACTGGATGTGGTTTAAAATGCTTCTAATTTGCATATACACTACATTACCAAAAGTATTGGGACGCCTGCCTTTACACACACATGAACTTTAATGGTATCCCAGTCTAAGCCTTCAGGGTTCAATATTGAGTTGGCCCACCCTTCGTAGCTATAACAGCTTCAGCTCTTCTGGGAAGGCTGTCCACAAGATTTAGGCCTCGTCCACACGACCGAGGAACTCGTCGGAAAAGACACAGCATTTTCCTCGACGAGTTCCTTGTTAGGCTTGTCGAGGAACTCGACAAGCTTGCTTTGCATACACACTGTTAAGACAAAATCTCCTCGTTCTCAAACGCGGTGACGTACAACACATACAACGGCAGGGGAAGTTCGATTCCGCTGGCACAACCCTGGGGGCTGCTTTTGCTAATCTCATGTTACTGAGTGTTAAGTAAAAGTGTGGTAAGAGACGATTTGCACTTTTCAGTCTGTTACAGCGTGAAAAATGTGTTATCTCCATTACAAATGCTACTTTTACTCCCGTCTCAAACTTTATTCTGAGCATGCGCGGGTTTCTTAGCATACACACGCTCGAGTTTCTCGCCGAAAACCAGCCCGACGAGGAACACGACGAGAAAATTGAGACTCCCGTTGAGGAAATAGAAAACTTGTTCTCTTTTTTGCTCGTCGAGTTCCTCGACAGTTTCCTCGATGAAAAATGTACACACGACCGTTTTCCTCTGCAAAAAAGCTCTCCCACCAAGTTTCTTGATGGATTCTGTCGAGGAAACCGGTTGTGTGTACGAGGCCTGAGGAGTGTGTCTATGAGAATGTTTGACCATTCTTCCAGAAGCGCATTTATGAGGTCAGGCACTGATGTGGACGTGAAGGCCTCGTTAGCAGTCTCTGCTATAAGTCATCCCAAAGGTGTTCTATCGGGTTGAGGCCAGGACTCTGTACAGGTCAGTCAAGTCCCTCCACCTCAAACTCGCTCATTATGGATCTTGCATTGATTAAGTCTTGATGGCCAAAATGTGTTGGCTTTTTTGACTGTTGTTCACCTGCATTAATAAAACGTAATATATTGATCCTCTAAATAATTCCCACAATAATTGATCCCCATAATAATAATTTTTTTACATTTTGTAATCAAAAGAACATGTACAAATAAAGTTACACCACAGCCAGGATAAATATAATATTTGTTTCTGAGACTGTAATCAAGTAAATCCAATCATCTTGGCCTTTCAGTCATTCATTTGTCCATATTAGAATAACAATCATTTTTTTTTTACAGAAGAGAAACCTTACATCAGTTATAGTAAATATGTACATATATTGTCCATTGTAAGTCGATTGATTATACAATATAAACACATTCCTCATTTCCTCAAACAAAAGCTGACACATTGTATATTGTGTGCAGTATGGCTGAGTCGGTGCACATGCGATTGTGCTTCACACAGGTATTTACAGCAGAAGGTTAGAAAAGAAAACTCAAACATACACTTCCGTATGTACTGTTTCTGACATACAAGAAATAGATATATAAAAAGAGTTTTGCTTGTTGCGCCTGAAAGCAGCAGCTGTTTTCCCAAAGACAAACTATAAAACATGCATAATTGTCCGCTGACAGAAGTTTATACATTATTTAAAAGGAAATTCTGTAAAATAAACTGTATTTCTCAGTTACTTTTCTGCCACAGGACACCGGGATAGTTCAATGTAAACATTTTTTTTTCTTCGACGGTCCTCTGTGTACTTCGAAAGCACAAATTTAAATTTATAAATAAATAAACCTGCATAGAGATTGTGAACTTTAAAGACAAGTCCTCCCAAAACGAATATTTCAGTTATGAGTGGATAGTAGCGGGTCGCAAAATCCACTGGCTTCTTAAATCTCCTCGGAAATCGGTAAACTCCCTGCTGAGGTTCCTGGCTCTGCTTTCATTCTCCCAGCTTTTTTTAACCACTTCCTTACTGGGCACTTAAACCCCTTCCTGACCAGAGGACTTTTTGCGATTCGGCACTGCGTCGCTTTAACTGACAATTGCGCGGTCGTGCGACGTGGCTCCCAAACAAAATTAACGTCCTTTTTTCCCCACAAATAGAGCTTTCTTTTGGTGGTATTTGATCACCTCTGCGGTTTTTATTTTTTGCGCTATAAACAAAAATAGAGCGACAATTTTGAAAAAAAATAAAATATTTTTACTTTGTTGCTATAATAAATAGCTCAATTTTTTTTTTTACGTTTTTTTTTTTATCCTCAGTCTAGGCCGATACGTATTCTACATATTTTTAGTAAAAAAAAAAAAAATCGCAATAAGCGACTGGTTTGCGCAAAAGTTATAGCGCCTACAAAATAAGGGACAGAATTATTATTATTTTTTTTTTTTTTTTTACTAGAAATGGCGGCGATCTGCGATTTTTATTGGGACTGCGACGTTATGGCGGACACATCGGACACTTTTGACACATTTTTGGCGCCATTCACATTTATACTGCAATCAGTGCTATAAATATGCACTAATTACTGTATAAATTTTTTTTTTTACTAGAAATGGCGGCGATCTGCGATTTTTATTGGGACTGCGACGTTATGGCGGACACATCGGACACTTTTGACACATTTTTGGCGCCATTCACATTTATACTGCAATCAGTGCTATAAATATGCACTAATTACTGTATAAATGCTTTTTTTTTACTAGAAATGGCGGCTATCTGCGATTTTTATTGGGACTGCGCCGTTATGGCGGACACATCGGACACTTTTGACACATTTTTGGCGCCATTCACATTTATACTGCAATCAGTGCTATAAATATGCACTAATTACTGTATAAATGCTTTTTTTTTACTAGAAATGGCGGCGATCTGCGATTTTTATTGGGACTGCGCCGTTATGGCGGACACATCGGACACTTTTGACACATTTTTGGCGCCATTCACATTTATACTGCAATCAGTGCTATAAATATGCACTAATTACTGTATAAATGTGACTGGCAGGGAAGGGTTAACACTAGTGGGTGAGGAAGGGGTTAAATGTGTACCCTAATTAGTGTTCTAACTGTAGGTGGAGGGGGGGTG
Organism: Rana temporaria; assembly: GCF_905171775.1. Taxonomy (NCBI): domain Eukaryota; kingdom Metazoa; phylum Chordata; class Amphibia; order Anura; family Ranidae; genus Rana; species Rana temporaria. The sequence continues at coordinate 631,237,785 of NC_053489.1, read as the reverse complement.
ACTGGGGGGGTGACCGATCTATGTCTCTATGTACAAGAGACACAGATCCGTCTCCTCTCTCCCCTGACAGCACCGCTGTCTGCGAGAGCCGGGAATGAGAGATGATCTCATATGTAAACATATGAGATCATCTCTCATTGGCCGCACAGATCGCCTAGGAAACGGCCGCTCCGATTGGCCGTTCACGGCGATCTGTGACTGGCTGTGTCCAAGGGACACGGCCAGTACAGAAGTTCCCCGCCGCGCGCTCGGGAGCGCGCGCGGGGAACGTGTAAAGGAGAGGCCGTAAAAACACGGCCTGTTAGAAATTGGGAGCCGCGCTGAGGCCGTACAAAGTCGTACGGCCGTCAGCAAGTGGTTAATATGGTTTTTGTAAAAATTTGAAGTTGCAAAAACAATACATTGATGTACATCTAACAGTATGTAAATAATAAAAAAAATAGGGCCAAAAGACTTTATACTTTCCCTCCATTGAAGATTAGACATGTGCACATTGAAATATTTTGTTTCCGAATTTTCGTTTTCGTACGAAAAATTTATTAATTTAGTTACACCCGAAATTTGTTTTTATTCATTTTGTTTTATTAAAAAATGCGTTTGTCTGAAAATCCGAATTAATTAAGGTCGAATCTGTCATTGAAGGCTTATGGTGTTCGTCGAATATTCTAAGAAGATATGACAAAACAGCTAAACTGTACGACGCCGCAATCGTACATTTCCGGTCTAATGTTCCGCCACAAGCTATAGTAGAATTCTAATGTTGTATGACTAGTAATAATTATATTTTTTAATTATTATTATTAGTCAACCAACCTTAGAATTCTTCTATAGCATATGGGCGATCGTATGTTTTAAGCTGCTTCGTCGAATCTTCATGTCTCTATAATGTTGAATGTTTTCTCTCTATGTCGAAAAATCTTGGACTAATAGAGTAAAGCCTCGTACACACGATCAGTCCATCCGATGAGAACGGTCTGAAGGACCGTTGTCATAGGTTAACCGATGAAGCTGACTGATGGTCCGTCGTGCCTACACACCATCGGTTAAAAAAAACGATCGCGTCAGAACGCGGTGACGTAAAACACAACGACGTGCTGAAAAAAACAAAGTTTAATGCTTCCAAGCATGCGTCGACTTGATTCTGAGCATGCGTGGATTTTTAACCGATGGTTGTGCCCACTAACGATCGTTTTTTTCCCATCGGTTAGGAATCCATCGGTTAAATTTAAAGCAAGTTGGCTTTTTTTTAACCTATGGTTAAATAACCTATGGGGCCTACACACGATCAGTTTGGACCGATGAAAACGGTCCATCAGACCGTTGTCCTCTGGTTAACCTATCGTGTGTACGAGGCCTAAGTTTGGGCACATTTTATTTAATAGAGGCATTTTAAATTTGTTATATGAAAATAAAAGCAGCAAAATATAATTAGAGTTCACAGAAAAACTAGCTGAATACTGAGTACAGGTTATGGTGTGGTGGGCCAAAAAGACCTAAACAGCGCTCAACAGAACCAACACAAACCACTAGAACAGTTTGTCCTTACTGAAAGATTTCCATCTTGTGACATCTGTAAAATTGTGGATTTGCCATCACTTTCTGCCCTGATGACAATGGTTACCAGGGCAAAAAGAGGAAAAATATTCAGTGTGGTTACAGACAACAATGAAACCCTGAGAGCCGGTTCACACTGGGGCGGCACGACTTCGGGGGAGACTCGGCCAAGCGACCTGAAGACGACTTCTAAGGCGACTTGCAAAATGACTTCTGTATAGAAGTCAATGCAAATCGCCCCGAGTCGCCCCCGAAGTCGTACAAGAACCTTTTTCTAAGTCGGAGCGACTTGCGTCGCTCCTATTAGAAGGGTTCTATTGACTACAATGGGACGCGACTTGTCAGGCGGCTGTGTCGCCTGACGAGTCGCCCCATTGTGAACCGGGTCTAATAGGAATCTTTAAAAATAAATAAAAATTATGAATAAAATAAAAAGTCCCCCAAATTTTTGAAAAGCATGTGTACATGTGTTGCTGCTGCTTTCTCACCTCTGCATTTTTCTCAGGGAAAGCCTTCCACAATTTGAGCCTAGCACACAGCTACAGGGATCTTATCCTGAGTTCCCAAGTTATACAAGAAGCCAGAGATTCAACCCAAAAGCATCTACACAAAACTGATGTTACATTTTGGTGACCTGGCCTTGTAAGTATTGGCCCCCCCATGACTGGTTCCCCCCTCCATTGAGCAGCCATTTTGTATCGTGCTATGCACTCAATACCTCACAGAACAGAATACTGTTGAAGACTATGCAACACAGTCTTCAAAGAACTAAAAAGTTATCAGGTATAAAATGTTATATTTGAGCAAAATAGAACTGCAGCTTTAAGAAAAAATATCTTCTATTCGATTAATAAAAAGCATGCAAAAGCCTATTGCTGTACATTTCACAATAATGCCGAGACACAATTTTTTTTCTTTTTCTTTTTGGTGCAGCATTGTTTCTCAACACTCGGTCATATTTAATTGCTAATTTTGTTGGACCTTGGTTTATAGGTTTCCTCACCCAGCAGCAGAATCCTTTCCTCAAGGCAAAGTTGAGCACAGCAACCACTTTCTACCACATTTCCATCTCAAACATGACCAAATGGATGAGTGTGACCTAAAGTGTTGGTAGGCTACCTTGAAATGTTAGGATACAAAGTGCAATGGGTTTGGCCAATGGCCAGCATAAGAATCATTAGCAAGTTTTGGATAGTTTTAATGAAGGGTTTGCTGCTCAAGGCCCAGGGGGCAAGCAAGGTTGAGTGTTCTATATATTAGCAACACTGCATCAATTTATTGTTAAGGACTATAGAAAAGAATGCAGAGGAGGCATTTTTTTTTAGGAAGAGTCAGTCAATTGGTTGCTTATATGTCCTGTCCTACAAGACAGATAAGTGACTTTTCAGTTCCGGTTTTATAATCATAACTCATAACCATGAGAAGGAACGTGGAGGTAATAAACATATTGGTTCAGCAAGGACCCATGGACACCTATTTATTGGGATTTGCAACATTGCAAAATATGGTGCATCTCTGTAATTTTGTCCATTCTGGTGTGTTGGCGGCCCATAAATACACGTCATAACACACAAGAAAAGAAAGTTTGAGAAATTATGGTGTCCTCAGAAAGCTATGAAGGTGTTATACAATGTCCAATACACTACTCTATTGACAATGTATGTGACTGAAAACATAAGCTGGCTATACATGGGTAGAATTTCGTTTGATTTTGGAACATTTCATTTTCAAACAGGTAATGGGATCGTTTTCGATTATAGTGGGAAAAAAAATCAAGCAGGATGAAAAATCTTCTTCAAATGAACAAAATTGTAACTGTGAATTTGTTTTTTTCATTCAGTTTCATTCCATTCGTTCCAAAATCAAATGCAAACAAAATTTTGAAGTACGTTTGAAAGACATTTATCAAGTCATTGACAAGGGCATTATCGAATGCACCAATTAGATTTTTTGGATTAAAATGTACCAGTGTATGGCCAGCACCTCTTTTCTTGCCCTCCTTAGTAAACACTACAATAGCTCCATAACTGTTAATCCCATTTCCAGCTCTAGTCAGACGAAGCCCCTACATCAAGAATCCAAAATTTAAGGGAAATTCCGACAAGAAAAGTCCGATGTCAGCTTTTAGTCGTAAATTCCGAACATGTGTAGGCTCCATCGGAATTTTTCTGTCAAGAAAAATTTGAGAGCTGTATGCAATTCGAGACGCGCAAAAAAACATGCATGCTCGGAATCGATTCAACGCATGTTCGGAATCATTGAACTTCATTTTTCTCAGCTCGTTGTAGTGTTGTACATCACCGCGTTCTTGACGGTCGGAATTTGGTGTGACCGTGTGTATGCAAGACAAGTTTGAGCCAAGATTCTGTTGGAAAAAAATCCACAGTTTTCTTGTCGCATTTTCCGATCGTGTGTACTCGGCATAAGCCAGTGACTGTCCTTGATCAGGTTTGGATAGACTTATGTAGTCCTTCATTAGATTGCCCTTTGAAAACACATATTTGATGAAAGCAGCAGAATTCTACAGCTGGGTGGATACGTGATTGAAGAGCAGTTTACCTGAAGTGACTAAATATGCAGTTCTGAAATGCTAGTGCATTCTGCTGTTCTTTTAGGTTGCTTCACAATGGAAAACTATTTTAGTCACACACAAGTAATTATATATTTTGGAGTGACAGTTACAGATACATTAAATTTGCAGACTTTTGTTGAGAAACATTGCAGTTTGTATGCACTGATCAGTTATTTAATGCAACAATTCATTTAGAATGATATCTATGTATGTGGCTATGCACAATGCCATCAGTGGAAACATCTATACATGCACTGATGGACTTGAGGATGTGTACTTTGTGGTAAGCCGTTCTTGGAAAAATAAAGCATTATACTATCTGTATGTTGAAGACTATGAGAAACATGACACATTCCTGATAGACTATGATTCATGCATGTTGTGTTATCTAGGTACAGATCCTTAATGATCTGAAAAAGTTATTAATCAGTCTTTAATGTACAGAATATTTCTCCTCAAACTGCTTAAAAGAGGGTTGCCAGGAAAGTCCCCCTATGTAGGTTGGCTGTTCAGTGATTTATAGTCCTCAGTTCTTCCATGGAGGAGCCAAGTGCTCCTCCATGGAGGTCCAAGACTCTATCTAATATCAGCATACATTATAAGTTCTTTAGCTCTACCTAACCTCTTTTAGATAGACCAAATAATGAAGTGCTAGGGCCTTTTTGATTTGATACAAATTGAATGGATTGTTGTTGTTTTCATATTACATAATTGTGGTAAATCTAAACTAGACTGTACATTCGGATTGTATAATGTTTGGCCAGGTTTTTGAAGGCAGACTGTTTGTTGGAGGAGCTACCACAACAAGCTGAATAGGCTACTATGGCAGCATTTCCACTAACAAGCAATCCAATGCAAAAAGGCTGGTTTCAGATGAAGGTTTAAACAAAGAGTTGTAAATCACAGCACCTCCATAAATACTAGGGGGCAGATCCACAAAGAGAGTACGCCGGCGTATCGACTGATATGCCGGCGTACTTTCAAATTTCCTGCGTCGTATCTTTGTTTTGAATCCTCAAAACAAGATACGACGGCATCTGGGTTAGATCCGACAGGCGTACGTCTTCGTAAGCCTTCGGATCTTAGATGCAATTCTTCGGCGTCCGCTGGGTGGCGTTCCCGTCGTAATCCGCGTCGAGTATGCAAATTAGCTATTTCCGACGATCCACGAACGTACGAGTGGCCATCGCATTCTTTTACGTCGTCTCTAGTCGGCTTTTTCCGGCGTATAGTTAAAGCTGCTATATGGTGGAGTACTCAATGTTAAGTATGGCCGTCGTTCCCGCGTATAATTTTAAAAAATGTATTTTGTTTGCGTAAGTCGTCCGTGAATCGGGCTGGACGTAATTTATAAAAAGTAGATGAAAGATGGATAGCCGCACTCCAAAAAAACGTCCAGGTTGTCTTTTATTCAAATAAACAGCAAATACATCACCAAATCATAAAAACAGGAACAGGGGAACAGCCGACGTTTCGCACAAGATCAGTGCTTATTCATGGCTGACGTAATTTACATCGACGTCATAAACAATGACGTCCTTGCGTCGTCATTTAGCGCAATGCACGGTGGGAAATTTAGGGACGGCGCATGCGCAGTTCGTTCGGTGACGCGCTTCATTTAAATGAAACCCGCCCCCTACTCACTGCATTTGAATTGCGCGCTATTACACCGCGAGAGATACACTACGCCGCCGTAACTTACGGCGCAAATTCTTTGAGGATTCGAAGCTGGAAACAGTAAGTTACAGCGGCGTAGCGTATCTCACATATGCTGCGCCCATGCAATTGTTTGTGGATCTGCCCCGAAGAGTTTAATTATCTCCTGGAAAGCCTCTTGAAGGCGAACTCCACCAAAAATAGTTTTTTTCGTACATCTCTCAGAGACTCCAGTTACAAAGTAATCCCACCAGCATTCCCAGTGGTGCCCAGTTTTAGTGAGTGTTACATATCCAAATATTGGAGTCACAGTCCATAAGTGGATTTTTCACAGTGTAGAAAGAGCCAATAACCAGGGAGAACATTTTTAATAGACAGACACAATTGTTCTAGTTTTGAGGGAGGACAAGAAAAAGACAGACTACTAAGGTATGAGTTTGTAGAGGGCGGTGGTCCAATAAACCTTTGCCCATTCAAAGATGAAATCACAGTTTTGTGTGGAGTTGGTCTACTTTGTAGAAGTTTCTTAACTAATTTTTCAAAAAAGTGAAATTAAAATGACCATAAACTACTTTGAGTACCACAACCCCAAAGAAGATGTAGTGACTTAGGGTGCTTTCACACCGAGGCATCGGCGGTAAAGAGCCGCAATTTTTAGCGGCGCTTTACCGCCGTTTTTGCGGATGTATTTGGCCACTAGCGGGGGGCTTTTAACCCCTGCTAGCGGCTGTAAAAGAGTTAAAACCACCCACAAAGCACCGCTGTAGCGGCGCTTTGCCGGCAGTTTGGCCGCGCTGCCAATTAATTTCAATGGGCAGGAGCGGTGTATATGCTGCTTGCAGGAGTTTTTCTTTACGTCCTGCCAGCACATCGCCTCAGTGTGAAAGCAGAAAACAAGAAATATGCCACATGTCACTCGATGGTGATACACGGGACAACATTTTAAACACTGCCTGAGCAACAGATGAGTGGTGCATCATGAACTGTTCTTTCTTCAGATAGCTTAATACATAAGCACCAAAGTTTGTACATGCACACACAATGATTGTTAGTTTATTCTCACTGTCAGTGTGAAGCTACTGGAAATCCTCAGTCTGTATCCTGAAGTAATACAAATTGTAATGATGGGCCTTGTGTATGAAGGGTGCAATATGGAATGTCTATGTATTTTTTAGTTATATTTTTATTTTGACTGACTGCAATATGTAATGCAGGCACTTTCCTTTACTATAGTTTTATACATGAGACACAATGTAGAGCGTATTTTATGTATGGGAAATGGAAGCTATATGAACTCTGGCCTAGTCTAGCCTAGAGCAAGAATGCAGCGGTTTCTTTTTTTAAACTATATACCACCTCCAGAAGGATGACCTTCATGGAACTAAATCTCCAACCATGACAAAACATTATACCGTGTTTCCCCGAAAATAAGCCTGGGTCTTATATTAATTTTGGCAACAAGAGACACTGTAGGGCTTATATTCGGGGTAGGTCTTACCATGTAATGTGCGGTCTTCTCTCCCCCTGCATGACAGGAATCCCCAATGTGAACTGAGTTAAAATGCTTGTAAAATCCTATAATCCACTCTATTACAGTAGTATATAATGTACAATGTGTGTGTTTCTGTAATATAATTGTGCCAAATACCTTTGTTAACCTCCCTGGCGGTATGATTCTTTCAGAAAAAAGGTGCTGAAAGCGGTACCATTATTTGCAAGAAAATTTGGTGATTTGTACTGTAGGCCTGTAATTTTTAGGAATAACTCACTTAAATCTGACCAAACAAGAGTCTAGTAGGCATCTCGGGTATGAAATTTTTTTAAAAACAAAATTATAAATTATAATATAATAAATAATTATAAATAATTATAACAAATAATAGTATAATTATAATAAAAATTATTCAATAATGTAATCAACTCAAAATCACTGAAATTTGCTCAGTTGCAGAATTGTCGCTGTCATTACTTTTATTTTTTTATGACGAATTTCCCCACAAATCGCTATCGCACAATTCTGCAAGTGATTATAATTTATTATCGCTGTTTTCTAGGTGCTCTAAAACCATTTTTGACATAAAAAGACACTTTTGGTTGCTATGGACAATCTACAGTTTGCAGGGAGAAAGAACAGTTTTTATTATATAAAAGAACATGTAGGACACTGGACAGACCACTAGGGACAAGGGGTGTGTGTATTTTTTACATACAGTACTGTAATCTATAAGATTACAGTATACTGTATGTAATGTGTTTGTTTACGTTTTTGAACTTGGCGCCGTTCTCCGCTCCCGTGCGTCGAAACGTCGCAGGGAACGGAGATCGGCGGCACAGGAGGACGCTGTGTGAATCGAGCGAGGTACCGCTCGCTCACACAGCGTGGTGGCATCGCTGGATCCAGGGACAAGGTAAGTAAACACAGTCTGTGGATCCAGCGAGGCGATCCCGAGTCTGACTCGGGGTTACCGATCCTAGCACAAAAATCTAACCCCGAGTCAGACTCGGGAATACCGCCAGGGAGGTTAAAGAGCCGTTCTGCGTTTCTGTAACCTGTTGGAGCTCTCTTCCCCGCAGTTATATTACAGAACCACACACATTGTACATTATATACTACTGTAATAGAGTGGATTATAGGATGTTACAAACATTTTAAATAGGGCTTATTTTCGGGGTAGGGCTTATATTGCAGCTCTCCTGGAAAATAACGCTAGGTCTTATTTTCAGGGTAGGTCTTATTTTCTGGGAAACACAGTATATATTCAATGCAGTATGAACAGCAGCCCATAGGCAGTGGGATCCCAGATTATACCACTTAAAATGAGTGGTATAATTGGAAAAGATGATGAGGAAGAAAGAGATATATAATAAAAGATCTTAGTATAATGTACTGTAATCACACAAGTGGAACAGTGATTTGTTTATCATGGAAGATGTGTGACTGCAGTAGCTGATCAGGCAGATGTATGTGAAGCGACATAGGTACAGTCCAGGGGCCCCTGATCATTTTATCCCAGCTATAGAGATAATAATGGTCTTGACTGTGATTGGGCTCTGCCAATGATCTGAAATCCAGGGAAATTCATCGGCTATAGCTACAGCTCACAATGCAGTATGGCCCACTGAATCACACAGCTTCTGAAAATCATGTCTGTATGTGAGCAAGCTGATGGTAAGCATCCTGTGTCTACACTGGTTATAATGTACTGTCTGGAGGCTTTTCCTTTCCAATAAGCACTATAGGAGTCACTGGAGTGGCTGCAATCTTTGCTCTTAAATCGTAGGACATGGCCTGAGGCCCCTGTCTGCTATATGACCAGTGACCTCTATGATCTGCTATGATCTTTGTGGCCACAGACCTGCACCCCTATGATCCATGTCACTATGGCCTGCGAGACTATGGTTTTCTATGAACTGGGAACCCTATGATTTGCCAGGATCTATGTCACTATGGTTTCCTATGACCTGGGACCCTTATGATGTGCTTTGATCTATGCCATTATGGGTTACTGTTGCCTGTGAGGTTATGATTTACTTTGACCTTCACCCCTATGGTCTGTTAAAAGGAGAAAGTCTAGAGGCCTCCATACATTCAATGTCATTTTCGAAAGGCCTTATTTTTTAGACGTCTCAAATAAGAACTGCCTACAGTGCCAGAGATCTACCTGTCAGATTCAAACCTGCTCTGCAAAAAAATAACAGATGGAGAATATAATTCAGCATGAATGGTGGCTTTGGAGCAAGGCAGACAGTTATTCTTGAAGACATAAGGCTAAATGTGTCAAAGCAGAAACACTGTTTCAGAGAGGATTTGCTGCCCATAGCAGCTAATCGGATCAATCTTCTTCCTGTGCAATATTGTAAATGAAAGAAGAATCTAATTGGTGACTATGGGCAATGAAAAACTGTCAGCAATAACTGTTCCCTTCTGCCAGTCTAACAGATAAAGCCCAGTATAACGTGGGAAGACTTGCCTCGAATATAGGACAAGATAAGCCTACCAATGTACATAATTAATGTGTGGATTTTCCTAATGGGCATGCAATGACATCACTGTAGTGCTAATACTCCAGTCTACAGGAATACCTGGGCCCATTATGTTATGTCACTGTTCTAAGCATGATGACAATCTTGTGCCTTGAAGTGAATAATGTTAGCATTGGTTGCATGTCATTGAAGTACTGGCCCAGGATGCAATACGACTAGATCAGTGTTTTTCAACTCCAGTCCTCAAGGCACACCAACAGGTCATGTTTTCAGGCTTTCCATTATTTTGAACAGGTGATTTGATCAGTTTCACTGCCTTAGTAATCACCACAGTCGTTTCATCTAAAGGAAATCCTGAAAACATGACCTGTTGGTGTGCCTTGAGGACTGGAGTTGAAAAACACTGGACTAGATAACACCAACCAGATCCCGAAGATCCTCTCTTTTACATGGATAACCCATTTTATGATGAGCCATGTCTTCAAGTGGACATATTATCGCATGGCTCTCTTCATTTGTCCAGTGTTGGAAACTATGGCACGACAATAATTGGGATAATCTTTTCACGATTTCAGCTCCTAGATCTGCTTACCCTACAAAATACATAATAATAATTGAAGTCCATTAATGTTGGTGAGCCTCAGGGACCCAGAAGTCCCTTCTCCACCTGTTGTAGATATGCTGCTGGACAGCAGTATTCTTGCAGCATGCCACAGAACTCTTAGTGGCATTTTTCAGAAACAAAATGTAATCAATCAAGTATTTAGGTAATACTAAAAAATAAAATAAAAATAGCCTCTCTGCTGCCTGAACGTCTTTGGCGATTATATGTATAGACACATTTCTCAAAGCAGTCCCATCAAATAAGTTGCCCCTGCACAAGTTATAGGCCTTAAAGGATAAAACAACAAAAAAAAACCTTCCATAATCAATAAACCAGAAGACAATTTCATCTCTTTTACCTGTACAATGCAATTAAAAACAGAATAATTCCACCACAAAGAAGACTTTCCAATAAAGGTCATCATTGTGAGTAGCCTGGAAAGGCTGGCTGAGGAATTATGGGAAATTGGAAATCCTAGTGCATATCCGAGTTCACTTTATCCTGAAATATGTACAGATTGTTTGTCGCTGCTATGGCAATGATGTTCTCGGTTGGGTGCCAAGCTGTGTGTAAGATCTTCTTAGTGAAGTCCAAACTGTCCACGCTGATGTCATCTTTTCTTCTCTTACCACCGACGCAAACTCTGCGTGGTTTAAGGACGGCTCGGGGCTTGCTGCTTTCTCGGGAGGCTTCCAGGGTTACATCCCGCTTTGTGTTCCGATCAAACATCCTAAAGAAGTTGTTGTATGCCCCAGTCATGATCACACTAAAAGGAAATAAACACATTCTTTGAAGTGGAGCAGCCAATCCTCATCGATGTTTAAAACTATTTACCACAGAAATTGGAAAATCACAGCTTCTCATACATATTACTCTGATATTTTTAATATTTTACAGCCATTTTGAAATTCTATTTTATTACTACTGCTCCCAGAGTCAGCTCTCCTTAGTTGTCCCTCTTTTTTGGCCTGATATATATAGCTAGATTCAGATAGACAGGCATATCTTTGAGGCGGCGTTGCGTATCGCATATACGCTACGCCGCCGTAAGTCAGAGAGGCAAGTGCTGTGTTCACAAAGCACTTGCCTCCTAAGTTATGGAGGCGTAGCGCAAATGGGCCGGCCTAAGCGCGTCTAATTCAAATGTGGAACAGGGAGGCGTGTTTTATGTAAATGATTCGTGACCTGACGTGATTGACGTTTTTTACAAACGGCGCATGCACCGTCCGTGGACATATCCCAGTGTGCATTGCTCCAAAGTACGCCGCAAGGACGTATTGGTTTCGACGTGAACGTAAATTACGTCCAGCCCCATTCACGGACGACTTACGCAAACAACGTAAAATTTTCAAATTTCGACGCGGGAATGACGGCCATACTTAACATTGGCTAGGCCAGCTATTTGTTCGACTAACTTTACGCCGGAAAAAGCCTTACGTATACGACGGAAAAAAATACGCCCCGGGCGCACGTATGTTTCTGAATCGGCGTATCTAGTCATTTGCATATTCTACGCCAAACTCAAGCGCCACCTAGCGGCCAGCGTAAATATGCACCATAAGATACGACGGCGTAGGAGACTTACGCCGCTCGTATCTTAGCCTAATTTAAGCGTATCTGGTTTCCAGAATACGCTTAAATTTACGACGGCATAGATTCAGAGTTACGACGGCGTATCTACTAATACGCCTGCGTAACTGTTTCTGAATCTAGCTAATAGACTTCTATTAAAAATGTACTATTTATCAAAAATAAGTAAATGATTCCAACCTCTAAAATAATGTAATTGTTATGAAAAACTGGTATAAAGGGGAAAAGAAGTAGGGACATCTGTTTGACCAGTCATCATTTGCATATGAATACTTCATAGTCCACATTATTGGTGGCATGGTAGGCGTGTGGCTCTTTTCGGGTACGTTGTGTCCCTCTTTCACACCTCATAATGTTGTGAGTTATGCCAATATACTCTTCTTCATCTGAGGTCTGGTATGGCCCCCCACCTTTAAGAATGCTGAATGCCCCATAGAACTGCCATAGTTCGGGATAATTCCCTCTGATATTCTCAGTGCTGCTTTGTACATTTCTTATTAAATATAAAAAACTGTCATTAAATAGTCACATGCAGTTCAGTGTAATAATTCTTTTCATAATAATTAATAGTGAAGTGTTACCTGTCCGAGCCATTCCAGGCACATTCAAACTTATCGAAAATGCAGTCGTTTTCATACAGGGAACATAATTTACTTCTAAGATAATCGTGAACCTGCAGGAAAAAAAATCCTCAATTATAATTTGTCTTACAGGGACATTTTCCAAAGCTTTTAGGGTTGAGTAGATTACAGTTTGAACCCCCTCAAGGCATTCATGTCCATCTAAATTTGTTTTATATTATTGGAGACATTTCGCCACTCATCCAAGTGGTTTCCTCAGTTCTAACAAGTGGCAGAAACATACTGTTGCTTAAAGCGGGAGTTCCGCGGCAAAACAGGTTTTTTTAAATAGCATTTTGAAACGCTGGTGGTACAAAGAAATTAGTACTCACCAGTCTAATCCTCATAGCCGCAGGCATGGCGATATCCCTCCGAAAGATATTTTATAAAATATTGTGATGGACATTGCCATCTTTAGTCAGGGCACTCTGAAGCCCTCCTGCAGTATCTTCCGGGATGCGGTGAATGCTGTCCCAGCATTCACCTCTCTATCCCGCGCATGCGCAGTGTGACGGCGAGGCGCGCCGTCAACACTGCAGAGTTGCTAGGACAACGGCCGAGATATCGCGAGATTGCTCCTCTGGCTGCTGTGTCTCGTCACCTTCCAGAGACACACGTGTTAGCTCCCAAAATCCTTTGCGGAGCTAACCGACACGCCCATTCCCGAACCCCTACAACCCAGATGTGCCTGCTCGAGATGCTGCAAAGGGGGTATGTAGATTTTTATATTTTTTAGGAACGGCCAAATCGTTAGGTACTTCGGGGGGACTATTAAATTCAACAAAGTGACCTAATAGGGTGAACCTCCGCTTTAAGGCCACTTTCACACTGAGGTGATTTACAGGCGCTATAGCGCTAAAAATAGCACCTGTAGAGCGCCTCTCCTGTCACTCCATTGTGAAAGCCCAAGGGCGGTGCGCTTATGGGGCGGGAAAAAAAGTCCTGCAAGCAGCATCTTTGCAGTGCTTTAGGAGTGGTGTATACATCTCTCCTAAACTGCCCCTGGTCATTGGGGAAAATAAGCAGAGCTTCCCCTTTTGGGTGGAGCTCTGCTTTAAGGTCACTAAAACGATGGTAAAGCGCCAATAAAAATAGTGGCGCTTTACTGCCGACGCCCCCAAGTGTGAAAGTGCCCTTAATATCACATGGACAACTTAGTGACCTTAAAGCGGAGCTCCACCCAAAAGGGGAAGCTCCGCCTATTTGCCTCCTGGTTTTGACACTGGGGCGGTGTGCTTGCGAAAAGTCCCGCAAGCAGCATCTTTCGGGCAGTTTGGGAGTGCTATAAACAGTGCTCCCAAAACGCACTGCCCATTGAAATGAATGGGCAGCACTCCCAAAGCACCTGAAAAAAGATTCATAAGCGCAGCAACACGGGCACTTTTAACCCCTTCTTTGGCCGCTAGCGAGGGTTCAAAGCGCTCTGCTAGCTGCTGAAAATCGGCACTTTAGCGCTAATGCTTGGATGGCCCCAGTGTGAAAGTAGCCTTACAGCGATAAGTTATTCTGTTCTTGCTTCTGACACTCATTTAAAGCATGCTTTTCTAAGGCAATGACAAGTATTAAAGCCAGAAATCCAAGCAATCCCATTCTCAGGAGGCCAGCACATAAAATTCTATGTTTATTTACCTTCTGTATTTTATGCATGTTGGTTACCTAAAAATCTTCCCTTGTGTATACATCCAAAAGGTCCAAGACTGCTGCTTGGCACCGCCATCTTGGATGTGATTTCAGCAGGCCCAGCGGACTCATTGTCATTCAGGTGACACTCCATAGTACTCCCCTGCACACCTTCCTTAGCAGGTACCTTAAAAGGCTGTGTAGGAAAGTAAGAGGAGGGGTGGAAAAGTTGGGCCAGCACAGGCAGTAATTAAACACTCCGGCCCGGATTCACGTACAGCCGCGTATCTTTGAGCGGGCGTAACGTATCCTATTTACGTTATGCCTCCGCAACTTATACGGGCAAGTGCAGTATTCTCAAAGCACTTGCTCCGTAAGTTGCGGCGGCATACCATAAATAGGCCGGCGTAAGCCCGCCTAATTCAAATGTGGAACAGGGGGGCGTGTTTTATGTTAATCACTCGTGACCCAACGTGATTGACGTTTTTCGCGAACGGCGCATGCGCCGTCCGTGGACATATCCCAGTGTGCATTGCTCCAAATTACGCCGCAAGGCCGTATTGGTTTTGACGTGAACGTAAATTACGTCAAGCCCCATTCACGGACGACTTACGGTCTGATGGACCGTTTTCATCAGACGAACCGATCGTGTGTGGGCCCCATTGTTTTTTTATCCATCGGTTAAAAATCTAGGAACTTGTTTTAAAATTATCTGATGGTTAAAAAAAAACCGATCGTCTGTGGGCACGTCCATCGGTTAAAAATCCATGCATGCTCAGAATCAAGTCGACGCATGCTCGGAAGCATTGAACTTCATTTTTCTCAGCACGTCGTTGTGGTTTTTACGTGACCGCGTTCTGACGCGATCGTTTTTTTAACCGATGGTGTGTAGGCACGACTGATGAATGTCAGCTTCATCGGATATCTGATGAAAAAATCCATCAGTCGGATGAACCGATCGTGTGTACAGGGCATTAGTGACACCAGCAAAAGCGTATACTATACACAGCGCCACAATGTTACAGGGCTATTACCGGTATTAATACATGGATATAATTTTTGAGCCAAGCTTGGAAAAATCTTATTACATCTGAGATAGTGTTCCCACAGATTGGCTCCTTTACCTGGTATGTCTCAAGGGGTTTGGTTTCCATGTTCAGGTCCCAAACTTTAACCGTGAGGTAATCGCGTGTGAGCATGTAACGGCCACTGTGACTGAATTTGACATCCGAAACTGAAGAGATGATCTCAGAAAAAAATGACCTGTTGCTGGGATCCTCTGGCTCTTCATAAACTGCAAATAAAGAGAGAAAAAAATAAAACAAACACATACTGCAGTAACAGATTGCAAATGTATTCAGGAAGGCAGAGCAAAGCGGTGTAGCAGTGACCAGTGAAGAAGACCACAGCTACTTATCCTTATTAAAATAAACTGGTCTGATTGACAGAGTTAATGCAGTTTGCACACTTGTCCTTCACAGCAGTATAATAAATATGCGTGCTAGGCATCCTTTGGCTTTTGTGAGGTACTAGACATGTCACCTACACATATTGAGGGGCTTTGGGGCTTGTGACTGTTTTTGTTTTCTTAGTTCTGTTCTGGGTCCTGGAGCCAGGAGACTTTGTAAAGCTTTGGGCGGGATAAAGCCACCTCATGCCTTTAGCCAGACCTTGGTATGAGTCTTAACTGTGCATGAGCCCTTTTACACACTGATAAAAATGATTCTGTCGGCTTGTAATTTTAACATAAAAATTTTATAATTTTCAACAAATAAATAAATGTTATTTATTTAATTTGATATTTTAACCACTTAAGGACCTTACCTGTTTTTAAGAATCAGTGTTTACACGTTAAAAACTATTTTTTTGCTAGAAAATTACTTAGAACCCCCCCAAACATTATACATTTTTTTTCTAACACCCTAGAGAATAAAATGGCGGTCATTGAAATACTTTTTGTCACACCGTATTTGCGCAGCTGTCTAAGGCCCCATACACACGAGAGGATTTATCCGCGAATACGGTCACTCGTGTTTGACAGACGCGAGGAGAGCCAATTGGTGACTATCCCGACGGGGGGGGGGGGGGGTCTGCGCTGATTGTTTATCAGCACAAGCCTCCCATGGATGCCCACACTGGACCACCAGGGATGCCCACCACACATGGATGAACAGGTATGCTCCCCCAGGGCCACCAGGGATATCACACAATGCCCAAAATAGGCCAATCAGTGGCAAAAATGGTGCCAGTCAGTGCACACTACTAATACCTGCCAGATGTTTCCTCATCAGTGATGCCCAGCAGTGCAATCTATCAATGTCCATCAGTGCCACCCATCAGTGTCCACCTATCAGTGCCACCCATAAGTACCCATCAGTGCAGCCTTTCAGTGCCACCTATCAGTGCCCATCACTGCCGCCTATGAGTGCCCATCAGTGCTGTCTATCAGTGCTGCATACCAGTGCCACCTAGTAGTGCCCATAAGTCCAGCCTAATAGTGCCCATCAGTGCCACCTCATCAGTGCCCATCAGTTTCGCCTTATCAGTGCCCATCAGTGCTGCCTCATCAGTGCCCATCAGTGAAGGAGAAAATGTACTTATTTACAAAATATTATAACAGAAACAAAGAAAAACGTAATCTTTTTCAAAATTTTCTGTCTTTTTTTTATTAGTTGCGCAAAAAATAACAACCCCAGCAGTGATCAAATACCACAAAACAAAGCTGTTGCAGAACTACAAGTCCCATCATGCCTCTGGGAGTAATTGTCACTGCCAGCCCTGCAATGCCTCATGGGAAATGTAGTTCCACAACAGCTGAAGGGCCCCAGGTTGCCTACCCCTGCCCTATAGGATCAGTGGCTCCCTCATGCTTCGGACTTCTGTTCAGTGTGGATCCATGTTATTTGGTTGTCAATTACCTTGTTATATGTAACAGCATGAACCAGCTTTCTGAGCTCATATATTTTCAGAGATAATCATATTAAAATATTATTTTTCACAAGCTATTTCTTTAAGATGGCATAAGATTGGCATACTTCCCTGCAGCCACCAGCAGAGTGCAATGAATAATCACCTCTCTTACCTCTCTCCGCTGTCTCCTCTTCTGTCGTCTGCTCATTTAGACATGTACGCTGTGCTGTTTATAGAGAGCTGTGGGCGAACCCTCACTAGCACAGGATGCTTCATATTACGCTGCCTTTTGCATATATTATCTTTATTTTAGGTCTCTGCTACCTGCAGTAATATGGAGCTCTTACACTTTGACCGTGCTTCAAAAACAATATACAGCAAGAGCTGAATATTCTCCTTGTTCTCATTAGACTGTTGTGCAATCATTTATAATAGCACTCCATTGCTTCGGTCTATGCACGTATGTGACATGTTCAGATAAAGGGACAGCATGGCGAGATATCAACTGATACGCAGAGGCTGTGTTTAAGACAACACTCTACAGCAGGGGCCTCAAACTGGTGGCCCTCCAGCTGTTGTGAAACTACAAGGCTGACAGTTATAACTAAGCATGACTCCCACAGGCAGAGGCATGATGGGATTTGTAGTTTTAAAACAGCTGGAGGGCCGCCAGTTTGAGACCTCTGCTCTACAGGAGCAGTATGATCAGTTTTGCAGTATTCACCTATACAGAGGGCTAACCACTGATGCCGCCCACACAGGAATGCACTCCAGGACGCAGTCAGTTGGACAGGAACATTTCAAATAATTATGTGCCGTAGGTTTGCCCCCTTTTTCTTCAAGTCAAACCCGAACACTTTAGTGGCACACAGCAATTTTTTTTATAGTATAAACTATACATATATTTTGCAATTAAATAACATTTCTAATTATATGAAGTTAATCACAAGAGTCCCCTTTTACATCAGAGTCCACATAGTTCCCCTTTTACACCTGAATCCACAGAGTTCCCCTTTTACATCTGAATCCGCAGAGTTCCCCTTTTACATTTGAATCCGCAGAGTTCCCCCTTTACATCTGAATCCGCAGAGTTCCCCTTTTACATTTGAATCCGCAGAGTTCCCCTTTTACATTTGAATGCGCAGAGTTCCCCTTTTACATCTGAATCCGCAGAGTTCCCCTTTTACATTTGAATCCGCAGAGTTCCCCTTTTACATTTGAATGCGCAGAGTTCCCCTTTTACATCTGAATCCGCAGAGTTCCCCTTTTACATTTGAATCCGCAGAGTTCCCCTTTTACATTTGAATCCGCAGAGTTCCCCTTTTACATCTGAATCCACAGAGTTCCCCTTTTACAGCTGAATCTGCAGAGTTCCCATACACCTTAAGGGGGGGGGGGGGGGGCGGACTCTGCAGACTCTGATAAAACAGAAAACTCTGGGGACTCTAACATAAGGGATGCTCTGGGAACCCTGATTTAAGGGGGAACACTGAGAACTCTGATGCATGGAGAGGACTCTGATGTAAGGGCAAACACTGTGGCCTGTGGTGTAAAGGGGAACTCTGATGTAAAGGGTGCTCTGAGAACCCTGATTTACCTTAGTATACTCACTCAGAGGCAGGAGAGAGAAGGGGGGAGACTTCAGTCACAGACAGGGATGGATGGTGAGCTCACTCACACCTTGGCAGTGAGCACCTCTCATCCAGATGTATCTGAGGCTGCTGGACTTCAAATTTCCGGCCCCTCACTTCCCTTTTCTGAGGCACAGCGCTAGGAATTGGAGTGTGGGCAGACACAGAGGGGTGGGGGAGGGAGTAAGAGGAGCAGATTGAGCCCTCTCTCCTCTCCCATCTTTATGTGGGGGGGGGGGGGCTGTTAATGCTGGCTTTGAGCAATGTGAAAGAGAGTGTAACAGACACTCTCAGCTTAGACAACTACAGCCAGAAACTCTGCTGGAAGGCCATAATCTGGTCTGAATAATGTGTCTGGGTCTCACGCAGTCTGAAACCCGGACACATGATTCCAAACCTGAACTATCCGGGTGAATCCCGGACAGGTGGCAACCCTAATGTGCCGAGATATTCAATCTGGCATTGAAAATGTGGAAGCTGCTATTGCTGACCTATACTTCTGAAAATGCAAGTTGCCTGAATGTCATGCTGATCCAAAGGCTTCCATACTTTTAAGTGCAACACCAGGTTCCATAATATCATTGGATGAAAGGCATTATAAACCTTCCTATTTGCACCTGGTGTTGTTCACTTGCATAAAATATGTCGTTTTATGGTGTAATTTGTTCCCCTGTATGAATAGACCAGTGTTTCTCTACTCCAGTCCTCAAGGCACCCCAACAGGCCATGTTTTCAGGATTTCCCTCGGATGAAATGGCTGTGATAATTACTAAGGGTCCTTTCACACGTGCAGACAGTTTTTTAGATCAGTTTTTTATCATCAGTTGATCTGTTTTTTCATCAGTTTTTCATCCGTTTTACATCCGTTTTTCATCAGTTGTCATCCGTTTTTCATCAGTTGTCATCCGTTTTTCATCAGTTGTCATCCGTTTTTCATTAGTTTTTCATCAGTTTTTTCATCCGTTTTTTTTTTGTTAGAACTTTATTTTTATTACATATTTTGATGAAAAACGGATGTTAGCGGATAGGATGTTAAACGGATTGTCCGCTAACATCCGTTTATCGTCCGTTCCGTTTTTTTGACGGAAGAAAAATAGGGTTTTCTTCCGTTCAAAAAAACGGAGCTTAACGGAGACGGATGTAAACGGACGTTAGCGGATGCTCATCCGCTAACGTACGCTATCCCATTGGAAAGCATTGCAGTCAGTAAACGGACGTATGAAAAAACGGACGAACGGTCTGCACGTGTGAAAGAACCCTAAGGGTCCTTTCACACGGGGCGGACCGTTTTTGTGTCCGCTCCGTGTGTCCGCAAAAGCTCAGCGGGGATCCTCCGTAATCCCCGCTGAGCTGTCGGCGGACAGGACGGTCCCCGCACACTGTGCAGAGACCGCCCTGTCTTTCCTCCGCTCTCCCCTATGGGGAATCGGATGAATACGGACCATGTGTCCGTATTCATCCGATCCGTTCCGCCGGACGGAAGAAAAATAGGGTTTTCTTCCGTCCGAAAAACCGGATCTTTACGGATGCGGATCTTTGCAGACGTTAGCGGATGCTCCATCCGCTAACGTCTGCAATCCCATAGGGATGCATTACAAGTCCGTAAACGGACTTGTAAAAAGCGGACGAACGGTCCGCACATGTGAAAGGACCCTTAGGCAGTGAAACTGATCAAATCACCTGTGCAAAGTAATGGAAATCCTGAAAACATGACCTGGTGGGGCGCCTTGACGACTGGAGTTGAGAAAAACTGGCATAGACTATAGTACAGTACATCTTTATGTTCCGGTGTCAGAAGTTTTTGTTTGTGTTTAGACATGAAGCATACCGCATTGCACTGCACAGGTTAATGCATGACTTTTGTCTGTAGTCTAAGAACTGACACTTCCGGTAAAGAAGCTACATATCCCCTGGGTCGCCAAAGGCTGGTATACGCAGACCAAAAATTGACAGGTTCAGCAGGAACTTACTGAATTTCGCTCTGTGTGTACCGCTGTCTGTTCTAGCAATCCTGCTGGAAAACTAGCATTCAAACAGCTCTTGCAGCCAGTGGCAGCGCAGCAGCAATGATCTGTGTATTTTAAAGGGTGGGGGGGGGGGTTGTGTATTGGTATCCATCTATCTGTCAAAAAAGTGTTCTCAGTTGTGTTAGATAATGCAGCTACCACTGCGCTTCCAGCTCGTTGCACATTCGTTAGACGCAGGCACTAGTTTTGTGTCTCCGACTCCCCCCCCTTCACTCTGCATTACAAAGCTCTTCATATGAGTGTTCCCCATTATAACTTCATTTTTGGAATGCTGCCTGGAACAACCAACACACTGGGATGACTCAGACCATAAGCAACACAACTAAAGCAAGTGTTGGCATACTACATACACTTAAAAGGTCAGCATTAATTAGTAGTTTGTAAGAGACATTGGCCCGGATTCAGATAGAATGCTCTATCTATCTGCGGGCGTAACGTATCTTAGATACGTTACGCCGCTGTAACTTTGGGCGCAAGCTCCGTATGCAGAAAGAACTTGCGCCCTTAGTTACGGTGGCGTAACGTATGTGTGGCTGCGTAAGCCCGCCTAATTCAAATGGGGATGTTGTGGGCGTGTTTTATTTAAATTTAAGTTGACCCCGCGTTTTTGAAGTTTTTTTTTGAACGGCGCATGCGCCGTCCGTGAAATATCCCAGTGTGCATTGCTCCAAAGTACGCCGCACAGACGTATTGGATTCGACGTGAACGTAAATGACGTCCAGCCTTATTTGCGAACGACTTACGTAAACGACGTAAAATTTTCAAAACTCGGCGTGGGAACAACGTCCATACTTAACATTAGCTACGCCTCATATAGCAGGGGTAACTATATGCCGAAAAAAGCCTAACGTAAACAACGTAAAAAAAAATGCGCCGGCGGGACGTACATTTCTGAATTGGCGTAAATACCTAACGTAACTATACGGAAGCGCCACCTGGCGACCAGCGTAAATATGCAGCCTAAGATACGCCGGTCGGATCTTAGGGAAATCTATGCGTAACTGATTCTATGAATCAGGCGCATAGATACGACGGCCGGACTCCGCAGAGTTACCCTTTCACACCTGAATCCACAGAGTTCCCCTTTTACATCTGAATCCGCAGAGTTACCCTTTTACATCTGAAAAGCCTAACGTAAACGTTGTAACTTTACTGCGTCGGCCGCGCGTACAATCGGGAATTCGCGTATTTAGCTAATTTGCATACTTGACGCGGAATTCGATGAAAGCGCCAACTAGCGGTCAGAAAAAAAATGCAGTTTAGATCCGACAGCGTAAGAGACTTACGCCTGTCGGATCTAATGGATATCTATGCGTAACTGATTCTAAGAATCAGACGCATATATACGACGGGTCAGATTAGGGCTTACGACGGTGTACATGGCGCTGCGCCGTCGTAAGTCCTTTGAGAATCTGGGCCACTGGCTGATATACAGATGACCACTAGAGGGAGATTCTGTACAATCATGGAAATATGGAACAGGAAGATTGCAAAACATGAAAAAGTTATCTCATAAATAACATTACAATGGTAACTCACTGCAAACACCATAGTTTACCTTTAAAGCTGAACTCTGGGTAAACAAATGATGTCTATAGCAGTGTGGGCCATCATTACCTCACTCACCCCAGTGCTTCAGAGGAGAAAGGATCGGATCGGATCGTTGCCACCGCTACCGGACGGCTCCGGTAAGTGGCAGAGACGACCAAGACGCGGCGGGAGGGGGGGGGGCACCTCTCCCGCCACCGATAAAAGTGATCTTGTGTATCCACCGTGGAGACCACATTTATCTTAAAGTTGACCGCCCACCATTTAAGAAAATTCCGGGGTTATGGCAGCTATCTGCAGCCATGACCTCGGTATTTAACGTCAAAGTACCAACGTATAACGACGGCAGGCGGCCCGGAAGTGATTAATGTATTCCCTGCAATAAGGTATAAAAATATTTAGGTACTAGTATCACCCTCTCACCCCCCTCTATACTTACCTGAGCCCTCACTAAATCCAGTGCTGTCCCCATCTGTAGCAGCTCTCCCCGGTCTCACAGGCTATGCTGAGGCAGTGGGAGCCATTGGCTGGTGCTGTCTGTGTCTATAGATGCAGGCAGCATGGCTCAGGATTGAGACAGCACCTTCCTATGGTGGCAAACAAAGAAGAGGTGGAGCCAGGAGTTCTAGAGGGGGACCCCAGAAGAGGAAGATCAGGGCTGCTCTGTGCAATTCTATTGCATAGAGCAGGTAACTATACCATGTTTGTTATTTTTAAAAAAGTGTATACTTTACAGCCACTTTAAATAAAGATTTTTTAGGCTGGAGTTTACCTTTAAACAATAGATGATAAAAAAATAAACCTGCAACAAAATAGCCCATTTCTCTCTGAGTCTTCTCCCTTGTGAGACAGAATAAAACTGTTGATGTGTGCACACCCCCACCGAACAATTAACATTTTGTTACCATATGGAGCAGTTCTGTGCATCTCATTAGACTTACGCTTGCAATGCTTGTCGCAGAGTGCAGATGCCCTCATGTCGCACAGCCTCAGAGATCCTTTGCTGGTGCTGTACACAAAAAGGTTGCAGTGATAGGGATGAAATTCTGCTGCTGTGATCACTTCTGTCAGGTCTTCCATGTTGGCAGGCTTGATGTCCACAATGTCTGATTTTAAGGTTAATTAAGGAAAAAAACTGTTCATATGCACCGCTGTCAGAATATAAAGCTGAACTCTAGGTAAATGTAATTATATGGTATAAAAAATCCTTATATATATTTTTAGGTATATTTTTCCTTCTTATCAGCTTTCTGAAATGGCCTGCAAAGCACAGCAAACCAAAGGGAGGACAGGCGATGTCATCCAATCACACTGTGCACTTTTGACACATTTCTGGGACCATTGACAATAATACAGCGATCAGTGCTATAAAAATGCACTGATTACTGTATAAATGTTACTGGCAGGAAAGGGGTTAACACTAGGGGGCGATCAAGGGGTTAACTGTGTTCCCTAGGTGTGTTCTAACTGTATGGGGGATGGGACTGACTAGGGGAGGAGACCGATCGGTGTTCATACTTAGTATGAACACACAATCTGTCTCCTCTCCCCTGAGAGAACTGGGATTTGTGTGTTTACACACACAGATCCCGGTCCCGCTCTGTCACCAGCGATCGCATCAGCTCCAGGGACATGCTGTGGGTGCATGCGCCTTCTACAGCGTCTTAAAGGGCCGAAGTACAGCTACGACGGCCAGCTCAGGGGAGCCAACCTGCCGCTGTATAACTGTGGCGGCTGGCCCAGAAGCGGTTAGAAAGAAAGGTCGGGTTCACATATGTATGTGCGGTTGCGTTTCTGATCACGGGTTCAGGTGCAATTCAGGTGCGAATTTGCCTGAATTTGCACCTGAATCAGACCTAAAAACTCAAAGAATACTTTTTTAAACTGCACTGCAGCCGCCCCGGACATGTGTGAACCGGCTCTATTAAGAGTCGGTCATATTCACATGTCATGCGATTTAGATGCAGCTTAATATGCATCCAATTCACATACTGTATATGTAAACCCAGCCTTAACTCCATTCCCCTAGGGTGATCAATGTACATTGCAGGGATTTTATCAAACCTTGTTGCACATTCCTACCTTTCGGTATCCGTCAGTGTTTTATCTGTGTGTCCCCATCAGTGTTTTATCTGTGTGTCCCCATCAGTGTTTTATCTGCGTGTCCCCGTCAGTGTTTTATCTGTGTGTCCCCGTCAGTGTTTTATCAGAGTGTCCCCGTCAGTGTTTTATCAGAGTGTCCCCGTCAGTGTTTTATCAGAGTGTCCCCGTCAGTGTTTTATCAGAGTGTCCCCGTCAGTGTTAATTAATGTAATTTTATTGCTAACTATTTTTATTTTTGAAATTTACCGTACCAGTAGCTGCTGCATTTCTCACCCTAGGCTTATACTCGAGTCAATACGTTTTCCTATTTTTTGTGGTAAAATTAGGTGCCTCGGCTTATACTCGGGTCGGCTTATACTCGAGTATATACGGTACATTTTTTTGACAAGGGCTCAGTGCTTAAAGTATCATATTTTCAGAATCCCAAATGTGTATTCAAATCTGCCCTAGAAAATTACAGGTTGCTATGGCAAAAGCCAACATGGATTCCCTTCTTCTTGTATTACTAAATAACCACCAACTCTTAGGCTGAATAGCAGCGCAACCAGTTCCAGAAAATGACTAGCGCAATTTCCAGTTATCAGCATTAAGATAGAAACACATTAGCTGATGTGCGGGACGAGAAGTTACATTTAGTAATGGATTTTATATTATTAGGAAAGAGACGGGAGCCAGACTTCAGAATTCACCAACTCGTGTCTAAGTCAGGGCTTGACAAATTTGCTTGGAATCTAGGAGCCAGATAAAAAAGTTAGGAGCCAGTAACGTGCCCCGCCCCGCCGAGCTCGCGCGGAGAAGCGAACGCATACGTAAGTAGCTCCCGCATATGAAAGCGGTGTTCAAACCACACATGTGAGGTATCGCCGCGATTGGTAGAGCGAGAGCAATAATTTTAGCCCTAGACCTCCTCTGTAACTCAAAACAGGCAACCTGTAGAATTTTTTTAAACGTCGCCTATGGAAATTTTAAAGGGTAAAAGTGTGTCGCCATTCCATGAGCAGATGCAATTTTGAAGCGTGACATGTTGGGTATCAATTTACTCGGTGTAACCTATATCTTTCACAATATAAAAAAAAATGGGGCTAACTTTACTGGTGTCTTATTTTTTAATTCAAAAAAGTGTATTTTTTCCCAAAAAAGTGCGCTTGTAAGGCCGCTGCGCAAATAGGGTGTGACAGAAAGTATTGCAACGACCGCCATTTTATTCTCTAGGGTGTAAGAATAAAAAATATATATATAATGTTTGGGGGTTCAAATTAGAGGGTAGGAGATGGCAGTGAAAACAGACAGGGGAAGCTCCATTAGCGTTGCTGGTTGTCTTGTCATACCAACGACCACCACAAGATGGCGCCAGATTACAGGAGGAAGCATAGGCCTGCAGAAGGCCGCAAAGCCGCGGCCTCAATTACCGGCCGTCGCGGCCCGACACTATCGCACGGCAGGGGACGTGGGGGCGCACAGAGACATAGGATACCCCAGCTGTGCTGCCTCAGGCGCCAGTTTGCTAATTCTAGTCGCAATGGCGACCTGGCGCCCAGGGTTTGTTGAACCCTGGTCTAAGTGGACAACCAGCCCTGCAACCCGATTTCAAGTGACATTTTTCCATGATTGTAAAAAAATTATCATAAATTGTAGGCTGCTTTGAAAACAGAGCTCAAATTTCAGGTAACAAAAGTCTAATGCCGCGTACACACGACCGTTTTTCGGGTTGTAAAAAATTCCGTTTTTTTTTTTTAATGTCATTAAAAACGACTGGTGTGGGCTCCAGAGCATTTTCCACGATGTAAAAAATGGCCATTAAAATTTAGAACATGCTCTAATTTTTCACGACAATTTTAACGTTGTCGTTTTTTAAAGTTGTAAAAAATGATCGTGTGTGGGCTTTTTAACGAGGTGAAAAAAAAAGAAGCAAATTATGAGACGGGAGCGCTCGTTCTGGTAAAACTAGCATTCGTAATGGAGTAAGCACATTCATCACGCTGTAACAGACTGAGAAGCGTGAATCGTCTTTTACTAACACGAAATCAGCAAAAGCAGCCCTAAGGGTGGCGCCATCCGCATGGAGCTTCCCCTTTATAGTGCGTCGTACATGTTGTACGTCACCGAGCTTTGCTAGAGCATTTTTTTTTCACGATCGTGGGTAGGCAATGCCGTTTTAACGATCGGGTTGAAAAAAAAATTGTTTTTTCTAGACCATTCAAAATTTAATTTTTTACAACCCGAAAAACGGTCGTGTGTACGCGGCATTAGAGAGACATGTTTATAACAATATTTAAAGCATATTAAAAAAAAAACTACAGTTTTGAAAAAAATATATACATTTTTTTACTTTTTGCTATAACACACAGCCAATAAAAATATTTAAAAAATCTAATTTCTTCAATTTAGAACAA
The DNA here is from genome assembly GCF_905171775.1 of Rana temporaria. Lineage (NCBI taxonomy): Eukaryota > Metazoa > Chordata > Amphibia > Anura > Ranidae > Rana > Rana temporaria. The sequence continues at coordinate 631,210,973 of NC_053489.1, read as the reverse complement.
TATATATCCTGCTACATATTTTTGGTAAAATTCTACAGGATCAGCAGGTCTTTTTCTGTCTAATGCAGCCAACATCTCTAATGCCGCGTACAGACGATCATTTTTCGGCATGTAAAAAAACGATGTTTTTAAAAAATGTACTTTAAAATGATCGTGTGTGGGCTTCACATCATTTTTCGGGTTCTGAAAAACTACAAAAAAATAATTCGAACATGCTGCACGTTTTAAACGATGTCGGTTTTCGGGTTGTAAAAAATGGTCGTGTGTGGGCTTAAACTACGTGAAAAACCCGCGCATGCTTAGAAGCAAATTGTGAGACGGGAGCGCTCATTCTGGTAAAACTAGCGTTCGTAATGGAGTAAGCACATTCATCACGCTGTAACAGACAGAAAAGCACGAATCATCTTTTACTAACACAAAATCAGCTAAAGCAGCCCAAGGGTGGCGTCATCCGCATGGAACTTCCCCTCTATAGTGCCGTTGTACGTGTTGTACGTCACCGCGCTTTGCTAGAGCATTTTTTTTTTAACGATCGTGTGTGGGCAACGTCATTTTAACCTCCCTGGCGGTATGATTCTTTAAAAAAAAAGGTGCTGAAAGCGGTACCATTATTTGCAAGGAAATTTGGCGTTTTATACTGTAGGCCTGTAATTCTTAGGAATAACTCACTTAAATCTGACCAAACAAGAGTCTAGTAGGCATCCCGGGTATGACATTTTTTTAAAAACAAAATTATAAATTATAATCTAATAAATAATTATAACAAATAATAATATAATTATAATAAAAATTATTTAATAATGTAATCAACTCAAAATCACTGAAATTTGCTCAGTTGCAGAATTGTCGCTGTCATTACTTTTATTTTTTTATGACGAATTTCCCCACAAATCGCTATCACACAATTCTGCAAGTGATTATAATTTATTATCACTGTTTTCTAGCTGCTCCAAAACCATTTTTGACATAAAAAGACACTTTTGGTTGCTATGGACAATCTACAGTTTGCAGGCAGAAAGAACAGTTTTTATTATATAAAAGAACATGTAGGGCACAGGACAGACCACTAGGGACAAGGGGTGTGTATTTTTTACATACAGTACTGTAATCTATAATATTACAGTATACTGTATGTAATGTGTTTGTTTACGTTTTTGAATTTGGCACCGTTCTCCGCTCCCGTGCGTCGTAACGTCGCAGGGAACGGAGATCGGCGGCACACAGAGGCACTGTGAATCACACAGCGCGGTGGCATCGCTGGATCCAGGGACAAGGTAAGTAAACCATGCCTGTGGATCTAGCGAGGCGAGCCCGAGTCTGACTCGGGGTTACCGATCCTAGCACAAAAATCTAACCCCGAGTCAGACTCGGGAATACCGCCAGGGGGGTTAATGATGAAGTTGGAAAAAACTTCGTTTTTTTCTAGAGGCTGAAAAACATTGTTTTTTACAAGCCGAAAAATTATCGTGTGTACGCGGCATAAGGTCTGGGAAGCAGCAATTTTTTTCCCTGGGTTTAGATACACTTTAATCTTAAAGAAGCCAAAACAGAGGAGTCAGGCCAATGAATGATAATCATGTCCTCCGACCCTGTCCAGACTCATATAGCCGCATCTTCTGTATCTCTATCATTTATTCTACTATCAATTGAATGATACAAGTGTTTGATCGTCAAAACATTTCCATGCCATGAAACAGCTTGTGACTTCAGAGGACTGATTGATGAACGCTTTCTGAGATGAGGCCAAAATGAAGCAGAACACTGCTGATTAAAATAAGAAGCTTTTGTTGCTTTCCTAATTAGTCTAAGCCCATAGGAGCTCTAAACAGAAGCAGTCATTATTAAAACGGGATAGTATGTTCCTGAAAGTGTGGAACCTGAAAATAAATGACTATTGTGGAATAAAATTCATCCTGATGGCACTCATGCAACATAATTGGGAAGAGATGCTATCGCTAAGGCATTACCCTATCCCCAAGTGTATGGGAAAAATAATCGCTTTCTAAGAATGAAGACTCCGCTTCAAATGACTCAAAGGTAATTGAATCTAGACATTTGAAGACTTACGAAGAGCCTGTCTTTGCCATTAAGTATATTCAGTAATAATTGCGTAATGAGTAAACATATTAAATCTATAGACAGGTTGCATGTACAGAAGCCAACAAAGAACCTGCCTCTCTTGTACGTCTTGTAATGCTCACTGTATTAATAATACAACACAGAAAAGGCTAAGATGAAAAGAGTCCTTCCAGAACGCTTTTAAGAACTGCTGGAGGCAACGATACATCATTTTACAGCTAAGATATACAGTAGCTATTCAGTTACGGTACAACCAGTGTATCTCATGTAATAATTCACCTGCACTTCTGATGGGGAAATTTTTTTTTTTCACTTATGGTTAAATCAGTTTTTTTAACTCGGTTATACTGCCACTGAACGCCCATGCATGCGTAGTACAACCAACCCGAAGGCAGGCTGCACACACTCTTTACGGGTGCATGGCCAGTAATACCCATGTAAATGGCGCCAAATTTAAACATGGTGCTGCACCTCTTCCCACTCCACTGTTAACCCCGTATGCCCTGTACACAAAATCGGAAATTCTGACAGCAAAAAGTCCGATGTGAGCTTTTGAACGGAAATTCCGACGCATGCTTGGAAACAATAGGACGCATGCTCGGAAGCATTGAACTTAATTTTCTCGGCTCGTCGTAGTGTTGTACGTCACCGCGTTCTCGACAGACAAAATTCAGAGAACTTTTGTCTGACCATGAGTATGCAAGCCAAGCATCCAAGGTTTTTCCGGCGGAAAATCCGATCGTGTGTACATGGCATTGGATGGAACAGACTGGGGCATAAAAGCACACATCAGGCTCCCAAAGTAAAAGCCTTGACTTAAGCCCTGTACACACGGGCAAGAATCTCGTCAGGAAAAAAACGTTGTTTTCCCTGACGAGATTCTTGGCAAGAATCTCTTGCTGCCCGAGTGTACAGACTCTCCTTTTAAATGAACTGCGGTTCTCTTGAAAGGAAAGAATTATCGTGTACGACGAGCATGCGCTCGTCACATTCGATGCTGTCGCCGCCCTCTTGCTGCACCCTACCTATGCCTAGGAAGCTACCGTGCATGCGTCAAAGTCATTTTGAGCATGCACGGGTTTTCACGGCGACAGGTATGTATACATACTCTCGGGTTTCTCGGCAAGAAAACTGCAGAGAATCTCACGACGAGAAAAATAGAGAACATGTTCTCTATTTTTCTCGTCTAGATTACGGGCAGTTTTCTTGTCGAGAAACCTGAAGCCTCATACACACTCTGAGAAAAACAAGCATGTGTACGAGGCTTTACTCAGCAGTGGTACCAAGATCCATGTCCAAAATTGTATCTTTAAGCCTAGGAATTATGTCAGCAGACTGAACCTTATCAGACACAAAACCATCCGAATAAGACATTTGCACTCCTCATCACCCTCAGCTGTGTGTGCAGAACCAAAAACAGCTGCGGGTATAACAGACAGGCTCTGGAGAAGGCCGCTTGCGACCCCTGCATTCTGAGTCAGCAATCATGGCAGAAAATGTTGACATAAAATCTGACAAGCTGCAAAAAAAAAATCCCCTGGATAATGCAGAAAAAGAAGCCACATTGAATAGAACCAGTGAGGACTTTGATGAGCGGGTGGATTTAAGCAGGGAACAATGATTCAGGCTGTCAGCATCAGATGCATAGGAAAGACACTGCAAGCTGCCTCAAAGCCGTTAGTGGATCGTTAGCTGGAAAAGCCTGCAGGGCCACTTCCCTTACATATGATCTACCTTACTGTCAGTATGCAAATGAAGGCCTCTTGAGCCCCTTAGGGAATGAGAGCCTTGACTGATGGGGGCATGGCCAGGTACTGGACAAGGTGGTGGTCACGTAAGGATTGGTTGATTTGGGGGATGGGATGGGCCTGAGCTCAGGTAACAGGGATCGCCCCAGGGAATTCTGGGTCTTTTCAGGAAACATGCTGGGAAGAGCTGCCCACCCTCCTGCCCCTTTTTTGCTATGGTATGTCACAGCTTGCTGCGGTTTTATTGACCTTGCCAGCATAAAATGGCAGTAATGGGCCATGCCCTTGATGGACACCGGAAGTAGGCGGCCTGTCCAGCACTTATGGTAAGGACAGGTCCCTCCCCCTATTTGGAATTGTGTGCTCACAGTACAACTGTGACTGGCACTGGTTATAAAATGTTCAATGTTCAAAATGTTATGTTTGCTTTTAATAAAGCTGTGGCTTGCCCTTTCTAACCTAATGGTTGTAAGAGTGTTTATTTAATAGGGTGAATGGGCAAGGGTGAAGGTTTTTTATGTACATATTTATTGGGCTCATTGCACCTCAGCAGTCAAGAGTCTCAGCAAGGAGTACCAACAATTCATGTGTTAAGGCAGGAGACTGCAAGGAACAGTATGCAGGACTGACCCTGTTCATTGCAAGGAGCCATTAGTAATTTACCTTTGCAACAATCAAAGCTCAGTATCAGAAGGTCACATTACAGGTAGGTCCCATGTCTTCATCATGGCAGGATCTAGGTATGACCTCCAAAGCAGCATAGAAAACTGCAAAATAAGCTCTCCTTGCCTCTGCAGTGAATGAAGAAGCTTAAAGTGGATCTCCCACGCAAAATCGTTTTTTTTTAAATGGTATTTTTAAATGTGTAATAGCACTGCTGTGCTAAACTCACGTTTCTGGTGTTCCCCCGCCGCTCCGCTGTAATATTGTCCCCAATAAATAGTTATAATCTGTGTTTTCCTGCCGTTGCCATCTTAGCTATGGCCGTTGGATTCCCACAGGCAGGCACTTCCTATTTGCGGTGGATGCTGTCCCAGCATCCACCGCTCAATCTCGTGCATTCGCACTGGCTATGGTGACCGGCGGTGTGAGCGAAGTCGCGCGATGTTTTCTAACAGAGACAAGTAGCGATGCTCCTCCAGCACTCTACAATAAACCCCGCCCTTCACAGTACTGATTGGCCGAACTGCCTGACTGACATCCCCATCTGGAATATTATAATTAGGGAGCTCTGAGACTGTCTCCCAGCAGACACAGCGCGGCACAGGAAACTGGAGAAAACCCGTCAGAAACCCGAGGGGGGGCAGACCGGAAGCCTGGCTAATTAATAAGGTACACTAATACTAAATTTAATGAAAATAGCCGATTCATCATTGTTTAGGAGCAGTATGAATATGGAGCTGCAGTTGTATTGAGGGTGGAGATCCGCTTTAACTGAAGGAAAAATATACTGATAAAAAGGGATAAATGTCGAGTTGCTAGCTGCAGTTGCTTAGTCTGTTCACTATAAGGACAGGCTGCAGCTATAGATGTCATAATAGTGGATAGTAGCAGGAATCAGCAGAGCTAAACGCCAAAAATGAAAGTCCTTCCTTGCAGTGGTGTTGTGCCACTGCAAGGAAGGACAGGTCAGGTAGACCAACTAAAATTTCAGCAAAAACTGGCAGGAAAATTGTTCGGGATGCAAAGAAAAATCCACAAATAACTTCAGTTGAAATACAAGAATTTCCAGGAACTGGAGGCTTTTTGCCAAGAGGAAAGGGCAGCTTTACCATCTGAGAAGATAAAGAGCCTTGTCCACAAATACCATAAAAGACTTTAAGCTGTCATTGATGTTAAAGAGGGCAATACACGGTATTAAAGCGGGGGTTCACCCTTAGAGGGCACTTTTCCCCCTTAGATTCCTGCTCGTTATTACTAGGGGAATCGGCTATCTATTTTAAAATATGTGCAGTACTTACCCGTTTACGAGACGCATCCTCTCCGTCGCTTCCGGGTATGGGCTTCGGGAATGGGCGTTCCTTCTTGATTGACAGGTTTCCGAGAGGCTTCCGACGGTCGCATCCATCGCGTCACGATTTTCCAAAAGAAGCCGAACGTCGGTGCGCAGGCGCAGTATAGAGCCGCACCGACGTTCGGCTTCTTTCGGCTACGAGTGACGCGATGGATGCGACCGTCGGAAGCCTCTCGGAAGAATGTCAATCAAGAAGGAACGCCCGCTCCCGAAGACCCATACCCGCAAGCGACGGAAGAAGATGCAGCTCGAAAACGGGTAAGTACTGCACATATTTTAATATAAATAGCCGATTCCCCTAGACCGAATGAGCAGGAAGCTAAGGGAAGATTTTTTTTTTTTTTTTAAATGGGTGAACTCCCGCTTTAAGAACTGGGGTATGTAGATTTTTGATCAGGGTCATTTGGATCGTTTCTGTCACCATTATGATTTAAAAAGAGTAAACACAGTTGATTCATAATAAATGGTTTCAGCCAAACACTAACCATGAGTGAAAGAAAAGTTTTTGTTATTATTTATATTCTCTGAAAAATGGCTGAGAAATCATAAATTCTGTAAACTTATTAGCACAACTGTATATGTGGGAACGCATATAGTATCAGCAGCAGTCCTAAATTTATCCTTTTTATTTATTTACACATGCACTTAGAAAGGTCACACATAACTGAGCGACGTGTTTAGATTTAAAACATTATTTCGCCATACTTACTTTTTTATTTGGGAACATTTTTTATTTTGAAGGAGTTTGGGAGTGAACCTGTCTGCAGAAGCTGTGCACTGCTGAGAAGGACTGGAAGTTCTACCTAAACCCGCCGCCTGTATCCCGTGACCAAGTCCTGTCGTGACGAAATGTAGGGAGGCGGCGTTCTGACGTCACCGTGCATCTTCTACCCGGATACGGGCTGTGCGTCAAGCTGGCTGGCTTGTTTTTTATGCTCCATGTTTGCTGACTATATGTAAGTGCAATTTTCGTTTGATTTTACCAATTAAAGAAGGTTTTACGCTATGTGAGTCCCTTCTGTTTTTGCATACCCCTGGATGGTTCATCGGGAGCACTTATCCAACGTAAGGACACAGTTTATCAGGATTCCAGCGCTGTGGCTTCCTATGGGATACTATCCATCTTTTTTTCTTATCATGCTATATTTGATCTCTTATAATTTGGAGATCAATTCCATCCGGTAAGAGGCTTTTATAACCTTGGTGGAGGACCTTTCCTTTCAAGCACTTTTCTTTTGTGGATTCAGTGTTTCACTCGGGAGATTGTTCATATGAATTTGCCTGTGTGGCGGGACTGACCACCTAATTTGAACTTTTTCACTCATTTATGTTTCATTTGATCATTAATTTAGCGCGATCTCTTCCTTTTTGCATTATTGTCTGTGTGGTATAACACTTTTTGATCGCTGCTTTTTTCACCAAAATAAGCGCAATATTTTTTTCTTTACATTTTTTATTCCAGTTACAGTATTATTCAATTTTATTGACGGGAACAATACAGAAGGTACTGTATGCTCAAGAGTTATTAACGGTGTTATCTTGACTTGGGTAATTTACTAATGTTTTAATTTGGCTTAATATAATTAAAATTTGTTAGAACCCATTCAAAATAGAAAAAGTATAAAATGTCACAGGTTGTGAATTTTATGGTTATGTCACAAGCAGACCAGCGACTTTCCCAAGAAACAGTATGTTCTCTAAGCATCAACAGACAAACCTCATCTAATCACAATTCTGTCACAACACAGCAATTTATTGCTTTGACCTGCATTGCATGCTTGTTCAGCTTATGGTAGAGACAGCCAGTACGTGCCAATGCTGGCTGTCTGAGTGTATACTATATGAAAGGATACTAAAACTGCGGTCAGTGATGGCCAAGTGCCAGAGGTTAATTCTGAGATCATCCGCTGACATGTATGTCTCACAGTCGCTGTTGACGGAGATGGAATTGACATGATATGTGTGGCCATTCGAAAATATCCTTCTGGGAGTAACTTCTACCATCAAATCCATTGGCTTTATAACAGGAACCTAAAAACAGAAGAATTTATGTTAAATAAGTTCCGTCTTCAGGAAAAGAATTTAAAGAGTGTAGTCTAGTGGTACTAAAGTATGCGCCACCTTAAAGCGGAGTTCCGGCCACAATTTCACTTTTTAAATATAAATACCCCTGTAATACACAATCTTAATGTATTCTAGTAAAGTTAGTCTGTAAACTAAGGTCCGTTTTGTTAGGTTGTTACAGCATTTAGACACTTTATAAAATAGAAATTGACTGGGGCCATCTTAAGTGTGGGCATCATGAAGCCAGACTGTATGACTTCCTGGATTTCAGCCTTGCAGATCTCGAACATGCTCAGTGCTGCACAAGCAGTGTCAGATCAGGTTTCAGCACCTGTGCTGTCCAAGTCACATGATTCTTTGAGACTGGGGAATGCACAGACTCCTGAAAAGTTACACCCACTACATTCCCAGGAGTCTGTGCGGTGTAGGTTAGGAAGCATTAAGCACCTAGGTGCAGGAAGTGGGAAGATTAACTATTCTGCCTAGCAACAACACTTTGAAGGCATCTAAAAAAAATTTTTTCGTAAAGGACTAATGACATTTTTTTAAAACTACTGATGTAATGTTATATTTATGGGCGGAACTCCACTTAAAGGGCTTGTTTACAAGTGCTTCAAAACATGGCTTCGGACACGCTTTGTAAGCTCATTTACACTTGCATTGGCTTCAACACATATTAACGGCTAGCTTACACTTGGTTTAAAACAAGGCTTCCGACAGGCTTTGTTAAAGCTCTCTGAACGCTAGTTAAAGGTCCTGTCACTAAATAAAATGGCTAGCTTACAGTCCTGTTTACACCTTGCTTTTGCTTTGCTTTGCTTCAGTTTCCCTTAAAAAATTATACCCTGTGTAGCTTTAGTGGTGCTTCAAATCGTCTTCAAAGCCTCAATAGAAGTCTATGGCAAAGCTTGCATGAAGCCCCACCAAAGCCCCACCGAAGCCCCACCGAAGCCCCACCAAAGCCCCACCAAAGCCTCACCAAAGCCCCACCAAAGCCCCACCAAAGGTTAATCAAAGCTCCACCAAAGCCTTGGTTGTGTTTAAATTTGTTAAGCTGACTGTGGGTTTTCAGGTGGAATCAATTCCACACTGTACCAATTGCTTCCACATCACAATGAAGGTACCACTACCCCTGAGGCTCCTCGTGCACAAACTCATCCCGAATGGGAGAATCCTCATCTCAGCATCCTCAGCTGAGCATTCAGAAGCTGCTACAGCTGCAAGAATGTCCGAAACAGACCATGGAGCTGGAGTAGAAGGCGAGAAGTATGCTTACAGCCCCTGCATTCTGATTCAGCTATCGTGGCAGTGATTTTGTTAAGAAAAAAAAAATCTAGCATAGCTGTAGAAATGTTTCTCTGCATAATGCAGATGAGGAAGCCACACCCAGAGGGCGGGGCGTAGTAAAGTCTCCAAGGAGTGTGTGGAAGCAAGCAGGGGACAACGATCCAGTCTATAGGTGTCATGTCCTTGAGTATACTCCCAAGGGAGCCATCAAAGGCCGGGTCACACCAGATGCTGTGCCATGGCAGTGGACCTGTGAAGTGCTCTACAGGTAATAAGCCAGTACACTAGGGGCCTGATTCTCAAAAGAGATACGTCAGCGTATCTCCAGATACGCCGTCGTATCTCTGAGTTGCGCCGTCGTATCTATGCGCCTGATTCTTAGAATCAGTTACGCATAGATTTCCTTTAGATCCGACAGGCGTAAGTCTCTTACATCGTCGGATCCTAACTGCATATTTACGCTGGCCGCTAGGGGCGTGTATGGTGATTTACATGTCAAAATATGTAAATCAGCTAGATACGCAAATTCGTACGCCCAGGCCGACGCAGTACAGTTACGCCGTTTACGTTAGGCTTTTCCCGGCGTAAAGTTACTCCTGCTATATGGTAGCGTAAGTGCGGCGTACCAATGTTAAGTATGGCCGTCGTTCCCGCGACGAAATTTGAAAATTTTGCATCGTTTGCATAACTCGTCCGTGAATGGGGCTGGACGTAATTTACGTTCACGTCAAAACCAATACGTCCTTGCGGTGTATTAGGAGCAATGCACACTGGGAGATTTCCACGGACGGCGCATGTGCCGTTCGTGAAAAACGTCAATCACGTTAGGTCACAGAACATTTACATAAAACACGCCCCCCTGTTCCAAATTTGAATTAGGTGGGCTTACGCCGGCCTATTTACGCTACGCCGCCGCAACTTACTGAGCAAGTGCTTTGAGAATACAGCACTTGCCCATCTAAGTTGCGGAGGCATAACGTAAATAGGTTACGTTACGCCCGCACAAAGTTACGCCAAACTACGAGAAACTGGCCCTAGATGTCTGGGAAGTGCCAGAAACATAGTCCAGTGCCAGAGGGTATTAAAGGCAAGCCCCACAATTTTGATCCAGGTATGGCCTCCAAAACAGCGACAACATTAGTCAATCTGGATAGCTGCTTAAGAGCTCAGCTCAACAGCAGAACAATGAAGATTGAAGTATATAAAAAAAAATTGTGAAACAATAAAAAAAGGTCAAGTAAAAGGCTAACATTTTTAGGACATGCCAGTGTCTTATCCTTCCTGTAGGCAACAGTATAACCCAACTGTCTCTGAATTATTCTGACACTGACTACACATTACCAAGACTTTATTCTCACCTGTAATGAGGTCACCGTTGACAGGTCCTTCACTTTTCCTTCTTCATCTTTAAGGTTGTAGCCTTCCGGCCTTTTATCACGTTCACTGATTTTCCATAATTTGATTGTTTTATCTGAAATTCAATGAATTTATAGTGTTACCTGAAATCATCCTAATCAATTTCTGTCTTTAACTGAAAGAGAACTAATAAACTATGTAAAAGGCAACTCTACTTTTATGGAGAAAAGAAAGTAGCAATTAAAAAAATACAGCATACAGGGCCGGAGCTACCACTAGGCAAACTAGGCTGCAGCCTAGGGTGCACTACCACCTAGGGCGCAGCCATGGCCTCTGTCCAGGTGAAGCCTCAGGCATGTACTGACCTCTCCTGGCTTTCTACTCCTAGTCACTGTGAGTTCAGTCCCGAAAAAAAACATCCGCTGCAGGTGCTGCCAATCCCCTTATGTGTCCCACTGAGCTCCCCGCTGTCAAAATTAGGTTTTGTCTAGGGTGTCAGAAATCCTTGCACCGGCCCTGACCACATATACAATTGGTACACAAACCATATTGTCATTGAATGCTTTGAAAAACTACCTTTCCTTTTCAATCTGCAGTGCTCTAAGTTTTTTTTCTATAATGCAATATGGCAACCTGGAGGTGATCCATACACAGTTGGAGTACAGAACGCTCCCTAGAAATGTAATTCCCTGCTTGTGTGATTGGCCCACTATTTTTCTCAGAAGTCCGCATTAAGATTTCCTGCTTGCGTCATCCCTGCGTCCCGTCACTCAAGCTCCTCCCCCACGCGTTACGTCACTGGTCACGTGACTTATTCATGGGTCTAATAATGAATAAATCACGTGACCAGTGACGTAACGTGTGGGGGAGGAGCTTGAGTGACGGGACGCACGGATGTGCCGAATGAGGAATCAGAGGAACTGAGCTGCATACACGTCGTTTTAAAACCGAGGATTCGTGAGTGATATCACTGCAAATTGCCTGGTTTTCTTTGCATATGCAGTATCATGCTATGTTGTTTTTCCTCTCTCTTTTTTATTACATATGCCTTGTGAACATCTGAATGTTGGTGGAGTGGTCGCACTGGTCTGATCTCTGACAGTTTATATCAGCACATTAAGTGATTATCAGCACAATCACCCAAGACACAGTGACTGTGTGGTGGTGGAGAGTATCGCTATTTGGATATCTGATAGCAGTGTATCTAGGACTGGCGATCATTAACATGAACTGTTAACCCTTTGATTTACCATCAGGTTTTCCATCCCCACATAATACTGATGCAACTTATCACATATTAGTTGATTTTAGCGCAACATATATCTATTTATAGTCTTACAACCGGCCGTTTGAGGGCAACCATAATGCTGATGCGGCCCGCAATGAAATTTAGTTTGGCACCCCTGCTTTAGAGCAATAAAAGAGTGGGACTCTGCAACAAAGTTTGTTAAAATCAATGCAATGTACATTGATCACGCAGAGCAGATTGTTTTTTCTTAACAAAAGTGGAGTCACTCTTTAACCACTTGCCGACCACTGCACGTCCATATACGTCGGCAGAATGGCAGCGGTGGGCAAATGGGCGTACAGGTACGTGCCCTTTAATAAGCCATGCAGCGGGTGTGCGCCGCACTCTCCGTAACTGTGCCTGCGGGCCCCGCGATCACTGTCGTGTCACTGGTAGCCCATCCCCCTACAGTTAGAATCACTCCCTAGGTCACACTTAACCCCTTCCTTGCCCCCTAGTGGTTAACTCCTTCCCTGACAGTGTCATTTACACAGTAATCAGTGCATATTTATAGCACTGATCTCTGAATAAATGGCAATGGTCCCAAAAAAGTGTCAAAAGTGTCCGATGTGTCCACCATAATGTCGCAGTATTGATAAAAATCGCAGATCGCCGCCATTACTAATAATAAAAAAAAAGTATAATAAAAATGCCATAAAACTATCCCCTATTTTGTAGAGGCTATAACTTTTGCGCAGACCAATCAATATACGCTTATTGCATTTTTTTTTTACCAAAAATATGAAGAAGAATACGTATCGGCCTAAACTGAGAAATAAATTATTTTTTTATATATTTTTAGGAGATATTTATTATAGCAAAAATTAAAAAAATTTTGTGTTTTTTTTCAAAATTGTCGGTCTTTTTTTATTTATAGCACAAAAAATAAAAACCGCAGAGGTGATCAAATACCACCAAAAGAAAGCTCTATTTGTGGGAAAAAAAGGACGCCAATTTTGTTTGGGTTCAACGTCGCACGACGGCGCAATTGTCAGTTGTCTTTTTAACATTTGTTTAGTTATATATGAAGTAGAATGAATTAAATCCATTTCTAGTGAAAACACATTATGTTGTCATTAGGAAATAAACGAAATAAGCAATCCTTTGTGCCTGACTACATATATATTATTTAGTTCCAGTTGTATGACTGCAAAATACGCTTTGATAGCAGGGGTTCCTCATTCGAAGAAATGTATTAAAGATGAAAACCAGGCAGATATAAAAGTCCACTGGGCCATATTCTTATAGATATCCGGCGGCGTAACGTATGTCCTTTACGTTACTCCGCCGCAAGTTTAACTGGCAAGTGCCTGATTCCCAAACCACTTACCTGTAAACTTGCGGCGGCGTAGCGTAAAGTCCACCCGCGCAAGCACTCCTAATTCAAATGATCCTGGTAGGGGGCGTGTATCATTTAAATTAGGCGCGCTCCCGCGCCGATCGTAATGCGCATGCTCCGTCGGGTAAATTACCCGACGTGCATTGCGCTAAATGACGTCTCACGGACGTCATTTGTTTTGACGGTAACGTAATGGCGTCCATCGCCATTCACGGACGACTTACGCAAACGACGTTAAATTTTCAAATTTCGACGCGGGAACGACGGCCATACTTAACATTGAGTACGCCACCTAGGGGGCATGTTTATCTTTATGGCGCGTATCGCTTACGGAAACGACGTAAAATCACTATGACGGGCAAGCGTACGTTAGAGAATCGGCGTCACTAGTCATTTGCATATTCTACACTGACCGCAAAGGAAACGCCACCTAGCGGTCAGCGTAGATATTGCAGCCTAAGATACAACGGCGCAGGCCGTCGTATCTTAGGCATGTTTAAGTGTATCTCAGTTTGAGAATACACTTAAACATACGACGGCCTTAGAATCGGACTTACGTCGGCGTATCTGCTGATACGCCGGCGTAAATTCTTTGAGAATATGGCCCACGGTTTCATTTAGTTATGTATTGTCTTTTGCAATATTTCTACTCAATAAAACTTTATGAAATAAAATAAATGAATGGACTAATAATATCAGTAACAGTCGCTGTCTTTACATTGGCTTCATGTAATCTCTTGCATAAAAGGCCTCAGACAGGGAAAGAAAAGACCCAGAATATAAGCAAATCAGGAACTTTAGCTCTGATGGAGTGCAGAATAAGGAAAGTATTTAGGGCCAGATTCTCGTACATCCACGTAACTTTGTGCGGGCGTAACGTATCTGATTTACGTTACGCCTCCGCAACTTAGACGGGCAAGTGCTGTATTCTCAAAGCACTTGCTCCGTATGTTGCGGCGGCCTAATTCAAATTTGGATCAGGGGGGCGTGTTTTATGTAAATGTACTGTGACCCGACGTGATTGACGTTTTTCCCGAACGGCGCATGCGCCGTCTGTGGAATTTCCCAGTGTGCATTGCTCCAAAGTACGCCGCAAGGTCGTCATTGGTTTCGACGTGAACGTAAATGATGTCCAGCCCCATTCACGGACGACTTACGCAAACAACGTAACTTTTTCAAATTTTGACGCGGGAACGACGGCCATACTTAACATTGGTACGCCGCAGTTATGCCTCATATAGCAGGGGCAACATTACGCCAGGAAAAGCCTAATGTAAACGGCGTATCTTTACTGCGTCGGCCGCGAGTACGTTCAGGTATTCGCGTATCTAGCTAATTTACATATTTTGACGCGTAAATCAGCTTACACGCCCCTAGCGGCCAGCGTAAAAATGCAGTTAGGCTCTGACGACATAAGAGACTTACACCAGTCGTATTGAATAGAAATCTATGCGTAACTGATTCTAAGAATCAGGCGCATAGATACGACGGCTCGGATTCGGATTTACGACGCCGTACATGGCGCTACGCCGTCGTAAGTCCTCTGAGAATCCGGGCCTTACTCTTTATTGCGGCACCCCTTGACATAACTAGTACATTCATTATCCCTTGCAAAGCAGGGAGGGAATCCCACTACAAGAGTAGATTTTTTTATTTTTTATTTCTGTAGTTGGGCTTTGAAATACTCAAACATTTGAACCACTTCAATACCGGGCAGCTTTCTTTTGGTGGTATTTCATCAATACTGTTTTTTTTTTAAAAAGTTTTTGCTAAACAAACATAAAAGGCCCAAAATTTTAAAAAAAAAAAAAACTTTTTTTAGTTGCTGTCAAATTTTGAAAATAAGTATTTTTTCTACTTCACTGGTGAGGCTGCGCTGATGGGCACTGATAAGGCTGCACTGATGCACACTGATAAGGCTTCACTGATGGGCGCTGACATGCTGCACTGATGGGTACTGATAAGCTGAACTGATGAGGCAGCACTGATACGGCTTCACTAATGGGCACTGACATGCTGCACTAATGGGTACTGATAAGCTGCACTGATGAGGCTGTGCTGATGGGCACTGATGAGGCTGCACTGATGCACACTGATAATGCTTCACTGATGGGCACTGACATGGCTTCACTGATGGGTACTGATAGGCTGCACTGATGGGCACTGATGAGGCTGCACTGATAAGGCTTTACTCATGGGCACTGACATGCTCCACTTATGAGTACTGATAAGCTGCACTGATAGGGCTGCACTGATAGGCAATAATAGGTGGCACTTATAGGCACTGATGATCAGTGCCCAGATCAGGGCACTGATCATTAGTGCCCTGATTGTGAGTGTAAACAATGTACTCACTATGCCTTGTCAGATTTGCCAGTTATTGGGCAAAGGAAAGGAATGCCGATTACCGGCAAGTCTGTTTACATGTGACCAGCTGTGATTGGACACAGCTAATTACATGCTAAAGTGCTTCTGGGACTTGTTCTTACCAGGACGTCCTCCGAAATTTGGAGAGCCACGCTGTAGCCATCTTTTGCCTATAACCGCCGCTGTCAATAAGCAAATGTAAAATCGGGCAGACTGGTTGTACTCAAGCTGATTGATCGACCAACTTGGTTACATTCAGCCTGCCCATACATGGTTTGAATCGAGATTCAAACATTCCATTGTTGGCTTTAGAGACTCTATTCATATGTAACCACTCAGATGAGCAGTTGCAAGTGAACAGGGGTGGTGCTGGCCATACAGAGTACAAATCAATGGGCAGCTGCTGTGCGCCCCCCTCCTGTGCCCAACCTCTACTGGGTGGTCATATGAATGAAGCCCACTAAATAAACTCCCCTTACTTTATAGAATTGTCCTCTCTGGGGCAGGAAGTGAAAGGAAATCTCAGCGGGACACTCTATCCAAAACGAAATAAAGAATTTTTTGGGATATTTATATACACTTTAGGACTCATTCACAGGGGGTTAGTAAAACCAGGTGGTTGAATGGCAATTTTATAGCCCTTAACAACCCACCTGAAGACTGACATGCATCCACTGGGGGCTGTGTACACATGTAGTGGCGGCTGTACTGAGCTTTGGGGCTTCAGCAAAAATTAAACAGCATGTCACACTTGGCAGGCATTCCCAATGCCGATTTCAACCCATGCAAGCCTATGGGGCCACAATGCAATCATCCTACAATGGCATGGTAGTGTGGCATTTACAGTAAGGTGGCCAGATTTTTTAAATGAAATCTGGGGACATATTTTTTGTTAACTAGTAATGGCAACAATCAGCGACTCTCTGCCCTTCGCCGCCCGCCTCACAGCCTGTCAAGTCTTACTCTCCGGGCCCCCGGCTACTACTGGATGGGGAGCGGAGGAAGATCACTCTGCCAGGGAAGGCAAGGAGATAGGCAGGTGGCTGGCCAGGATTTGAGCCAAGGCAGAAGAACATGCGAGCGAAGCTGAATGAGCATGCGCCCAAAACTGAAGAAATATTCCCTCCGCTCCGACCAGCACATGATCATCAGAAAGGGGCACAGATAATGGGGAAAAATACATCCCCCTATGCTAGTAGGCACGGCGGAGCGGGGGGGGGGGGGGAGGTGTAATTCTATTTTTTTTATTTTAATTCTGCACTGCTCTTTGAAATTGCCCCTGCCCCCTATTAACCACTTAAGGACCGCCTCCTGCACATATACGTCGGCAGAATGGCACGGCTGGGCACAAGCACGTACCTGTACGTCCTCTTTAAGGGCCCAGCCGTGGCACCGAAGCTCCGTGACCGCGGGACCCTTGACCCCAATCGCCGCTGGAGTCCCGCGATCGGTCCCCGGAGCTGAAGAACGGGGAGAGCTGTGTGTAAACACAGCTTCCCCGTTCTTCACTGTGGCGCTGTCATTGATCGTCTGTTCCCTGATATAGAGAAAGACTATCAATGACGTCACCCGCCCCCCTACAGTTAGAAACACATATGAGGTCACACTTAACCCCTTCAGCGCCCCCTAGTGGTTAACTCCCAAACTGCAATTGTCACTTCACAGTAAACAATGCATTTTTTTTGCTGTGAAAATGACAATGGTCCCAAAAATGTGTCAAAATTGTCCGATGTGTCCGCCATAATGTCGCAGTCACGAAAAAAATCGCTGATCGCCACCATTAGTAGTAAAAAACAAAAAAAATTATGAAAATGCAATAAAACTATCCCCTATTTTGTAAGCGCTATAGATTTTGCGCAAACCAATTGATAAACGCTTATTGCGATTTTTTTTACCAAAAATATGTAGAAGAATACGTATCGGCCTAAACTGAGGATTTTCTTTTTTTATAAATATATTTTAGGGGGATATTTATTATAGCAAAAAGTAAAAAATATTGAATTTTTTTCAAAATTGTCGCTCTATTTTTGTTTATAGCGCAAAAAATAAAAACCGCAGAGGTGATCAAATACCACCAAAAGAAAGCTCTATTTGTGAGAAAAAAAGGACGCCAATTTTGTTTGGGAGCCACGTCGCACGACCGCGCAATTGTCAGTTAAAGCGACGCAGTGCCGAATCGCAAAAACTGGCCAGGTCCTTTACCTGCATTTTGGTCCGGGTCTTAAGTGGTTAAATCCAATCTGGGGACAAAACCAGGGACAGACTTGGTCCGGGGACAGTGTCCTCAATCAGGGGACTGTCCCCTGAAACTGGGGATGTCTGGTCACCCTAATTTACAGGTTTAAATCAGGCAATGAAGGTGGTTTCTTCTCACTGCCTGTCAAATGCCCTCTGAAGAGTGATCCAAACACAGATGGCGCTGCACGTGGGAACGAGCCCTTGAGTTTTGACTGGGGCACTCGTCTTACAGCACACAGACAGTTAACTCTCCTGCCTCTGTGGAGGAGCATCCAGCACAGCATACTAACAAACATTATTTTCCATTTCTAGCAGCACAGGAGGCAGATGATCTGCAATCATACCATTTGTTGACAGAAGGGAGTGGGCTGCATTCTGCTGGGGGAGCCATTTAATCTTGTTAATTTTTTCTTCTATTTCCAAGCTCTTCAAATAATCAAATTCCGGCTCGTGGCTCTGGAACGTGCTGTATACATTGTATTCCCCCTGACTGCAAGGTCCATTCTTACACTGTACAGGGGAAAGGAGAAACAATTATTTGTCATTTACCATCAGAACACCAGTATCGTTATAAGAGAAATGCCTGTGTTAGAAGCTGTTGACAGAAGCTGCCATTATGAGACTTGCATTGTAACAGATTGAAGGGCAATCTCCTCTGTACCGTTATCCTGAACAGATCCATTAGGCCTCATGTACAGGATAGGGTTGCCACCTGTCCAGGATTCACCCGGACAGTTCGGGTTTTGAATCAGGTGTCCGGGTTTTAGTCTACATGAAACCCGGACACATTATTTAGACCAGGCTGTGGCTCCCCAAGTAACCAAGATAGTCATACACAAAACTGTGCACTATGTTACTACTTTCCTTGGGGCACCCAAATGTCTCCCAGGTCTTTTATAATCCTATAGTGTTCAGGGGTCTTCAAACTATGGCCCTCCAGCTGTTCAGGAACTACAATTCCCATCATGCCTAGTCATGTCTGTGAATGTCAGAGTTTTACAATGCCTCGTGGGATGTGTAGTTCCGCAACAGCTGGAGGGCCGTAGTTTGATGATCCCTGATAATAGGAATGTCAAAATCAGGTAACCCATAAAAAAGGATTATAGTTCTGCTAATGGGGAAAGTAAAACTCATGTCATTTCTATTAAATCACCAGTAGATGGCAGCATAGAGTAAAAAGCCTGAATGACAGTAAGCACATTCTAAAGGAACCATTGCTAATAGCAGGGGGAACCAAAAGACTGACCTTTGTTTCTGGTGGAACACAGAGGCAGTTGCTGCCCAGTCTATCATTCTGAAGGTCACGTGTTTGTGTCATTGCAGAAACTTTTTAATAAAAACACTTCTGGTTTCACCCAGCCCGCTCCCTTCGCACATTGGGATTATTGACCATACTTTCAGCATATATGCAACATTTACTGCAAAAAATAATAATAATGCGCCGCAAGTGTTCGGGTTTGGCTTGAAGAAAAGGTGGCAACCCTAGTACAGGAGCATAGCTCCCAACTGTCTCTGATTTCAAGGGGCTCTCCCTAATTTGGAGCAATGTCTCTCTGTCCCTCCTCATTTGTCCCTTATTTTGGTCTAATCTATTTAGATGTATATAAAATGCAAATTTTATCTATCAAAAAGTTTTTTCCAGCGCTAAAACCTTCATCTGATTTGTAAATTTCAAAAGCCAATATAAAGGAATAGTAGTGGTAAAAAAAAGCATTTGTGTTTTTAAACCATCTTGTTTTTTTTTTTGTATAATTCTCCTTTAAGGGGGCGTGGCAAGGGGTGTGTCCTATGCCTGCATGCTTTTGCTGTTAGGTGTCCCTCATTCCCATCTGAAAATGTTAGGAGGTATGCAGGAGCCCTCTCCTCTATGTAGGAGAATTTGATTTGGGAGGTATATGCAAACTTGCTTGTGTTTTACATATATTTAGCTGCATAAAACCAGGTTAAGGCCCTGTGCACATTGGGCACTTAGAACTAAAAACTTGCAAAACTCCCTCCAGGTCCCAAAATCGCTCAGCTCCAAAACATGGACCATCATATACATCTAGTAGGGTTGGGAGACCCTAGAAAATAATCATGAAAAATCCCAATTCTTTATTTTTTGATTTTTCACATTGGGCATATAGCCCTGGTGCAAGGGGTTCTGGTGCAGGCACAGGGCAAAAGTGCGCCATCCAGTCTATCAAACTCTATGAAAAGGAGAAGGATAAGTGACTAGGCATGGAGGATGTAAGGGAACTGTCCTTGCTGCTGCTTTAAGCGGAGCTCTACCCTAAAGTGGAACTTCCAGTCATCGGAACACTCCCCCCTCCGGTGTCAAATTTGACCCCTTTCAGGGGGGAGGGGGTGCAGAATCCGTGCGTGTTGGGAGGTATGCGCAGGGCCGCCATCAGGAATTTTGGGGCCCCTTACACAGCTTAAGGCATGGGCCCCCTGGAACAGAGAACCGGGGGGGGGGGGTGCTGCCACCTGAAATTTAAAGGCGGGGGGGTCCTTTACAAAAAAAAGAAGAAATAAAGAAATATATATATATATAAAAAAAGGGGGGTAGCCATTTGGGCCCTGGGGACCTCTGGGCCCTTTAATAAAAATAAAAAATAAACCTCTGGGCCCTTTATAAAAAATAAATAAATAAATAAACATTTATAAAAAATACATAAAAAAAGAGAGGTTGCCATCCGGGGCCCTGGGGACCTCTGGGCCTTTTAATTTTCCCGCACAGACAGCTTCTTCCCGCAGTCCCGCGAAAGGGTTAATTTTCCCGCACTGCAAGAGGATGCAGCACGGAAGCAGGAGGAACCGGAGCGGTGTGTGGAGGACTGGGGCTGCTGAAGGGATGAAAGCCGACAGCCGGGCTAATGACAGTCTGTGGCCCCGGCTGTCGGCACAGGTGAGAGGCACTCCCCACCGCTCAGCAACTGCAAACCCCCCCCACCCCCTGTGTGTGGATGTCTGCTGAAGGGAAGAGAGCCAACACATTCCGTGCACAGGTGAGAGGCATCCCGCTCAACAACTTTAATGCGCACCCCCCCGCTCAACATCTATGATCCCCCCCAATTCTCGGCTCCAGGGGGCCCCTTCAACACTCAAACCCAGGGGCCCCCACCACCCTAAGTCCTGCCCTGGGTAAAGTGTGTATGGTGCTGTGTAAAAAACTGTTGGCAAATACCTATCATAAATAACTAAAACTCCCACATAGGAAATCCAGTCTATCCTTACAAGATGTCTTACCTCGGGCTCCCTCTGGAATATGACAACACGGCCGCCCTTGTCCCCTGTTGCCAGCAGCTCTCCAGTGTGATTAAACTCAACTGTAGAAATGATATCAGCTGCAAAAGAACAGAAAATAGAAGAGCCTCATTAATATACAACATCCATCATAATATTAGTATTACCCTAGGCTGAATCAAAGTGAATTATAAAAATAGATCTGCATTTAGACAGTCATTGTAATCTCTATTATCCTATTTTTTCTGTCACAGCCATTGTGTGCATGGAGTCTAAAATAGAACTATGCAGCCCATTAGGCACCAGAGTTAGACCTAGTGCTCTCAGTAATCAGTGCTTAGTAACAGATTCAATTAGACACGCCCCCTCCTCTTGTCTGTGTGGACACATGTGATGGGGGTGTGGCTATTACTCAGCTATACCAACACAGAGCACTGGAGTGAGAGGGCATGAAGCAATGTTTTCACTGGGAGAAAACGTTAATTTAAAGTGAACCTTAACTCACCATTTGAAGATCTGCCATGTTATGGAGACCATTTAGAAATGTTAATTTTGCCTTAGCAGTACCCTGAAAAAATTACCCTTTGTCTTGAATTCCTCCTACAAAACAGCAATGTGCTTCCTGCTCACACACTAACTACACACACTAATAATATATGTGAAAAAATTATATAGGCTGGAAAGTACAATGGGCATACATAATTCAACACATTCTACTACTTAAAGGGAACTCACAGCATCCTCAAAACATTTGACTATGGATTCCTATAATGACCTCTATGGCAGAGGAGCCTATACTTTGGATTGATAATGTTTCATTGGCAGAGGAATGTACTGTATGTAAAATAGACCACTTTTTAACCACCTCTCATTTAGCCAATGTAGATTTATGGCGTCCTTCCGCATTGGCCACTTGTGCATGCTATCAGGAGCGCATATTTTGGCGCTATCTGTGACTACTGCGGGTACTTTGATTGTACCATGTGATCACTGTGCCCAATCACAGCAAAGAGTAAGAGTAGCAAACAGTGGCTGTCATTAACCACTTAAGGACCTTGCCTGTTTTTCAGACTCTGTGTTTACAACAGTTTTTTTTTTTCTAACACCCTAGAGAATTAAATGGCAGTCATTGCAATACTGCACACCGTATTTGCGCAGCGGTCTTACAAGCACACTTTTTTTTGGAAAAAATTTACTTTTTTTAATTAAAAAATAAGACAACAGTAAAGTTAGCCCAATTTTTTTTATATTGCGAAAGATAATGTTACGTCGCATAAAATTATACCAATGATACCAAAATGATACCAGCATGTCACGCTTCAAAATTGTGCCGCTCGTGGAATGGCGTCAAACTTTTACCCTTAAAATCACCATAGGCGACATTTAGAATTATTGCTCTCGCTCCAACGATCACGGTGATATCTCACTTGTGTGGTTTGAACACTGGTTTCATATGCGGGCGCTACTCACGTATGTGTTCGCTTCTGCGCGCGAGCTCGTCTGGACGGGGCGCTTAAAAAAATAGTTTTTTGTTTTCTTATTTATTTTACTTGATTATTTTGACACTGTTTTTTTTTTTTAAATGGGTCACTTTTATTGCTATTACAAGGAATGTAAACATCATTTGTAATAGAAAAAAGCATGACAGGTCCTCTTAAAGGGGTGGTTCACCCTAAAAACTACATTTTCTTATTCCACTGCCCCCCCACATTACAATTCGATTAAGGCTCTTATTATTTTTTCCATGCTGTACATACCTTAGTACAGCATATTCACCCGTGCATCCGGGTTGCGAGTCCCGCGGGAGTGGGCGTTCCTCACATGTGTTTGATTGACATTTTGCCCAAAACGAGCTCCCCCCGTCGCTTAAGCCGCGTCACGGTTGGCGAAAGGAGCCGAACGGCGAGTCGGCGCTATACTGCGCATGCGGATCGCCGTTCGGCTCCTTTCGCCAATCGTGACGCGGCTTACGCGACGGGGGGGGGAGGTCGTTTTTGGGCAAAATGTCAATCAAACACATGTGAGGAACGCCCACTCCCGCGGGACTCGCAACCCGGATGCACGGGTGAATATGCTGTACTAAGGTATGTACAGCATGGAAAAAATAATAAGAGCCTTAATCGAATTGTAATGTGGGGGGGCAGTGGAATAAGAAAATGTAGTTTTTAGGGTGAACCACCGCTTTAAATATGAGACCTCAGATCTCATATTTAGACTAAAATGCAACAAAAAAAAAAAGACAAATTTGTCATTTGAAATAATGACAATAAAAATTTTTGCCTTTAAAGGAGTTGTAAATAAAAAAAAAATTATGCTGAAATGACTGTTTACAGGGTATAGAGACATAATAGTTAACTGATTCCTTTTAAAAACGATAAAAAATCGATAAAAATCAATCATATAATGTACCTGTAGTTTCTAGTTTCGTTTTTTCATGTTGTTTCCTGCCTCTCTGCTGTACAGAGCCACAGAGCAGTGATGGTTTGGAAAACGAAACTGATCCAAAGGGGAGGTGCTGTGGGGTTTTAGACACACATAGCCAGATTCACGTAGAGCGGCGTATGTTTAAGCGGGCGTAGCGCATCTCATATGCGCTACGCCGACGTAACTTAGTGAGGCAAGTACAGTATTCACAAAGCACTTGCTCCCTAAGTTATGGCGGCGTAGCGTAAATGGGCCGGCGTAAGCCTGCGTAATTCAAAGTAGGCTGGTAGTGGGCGTGTTGTATTGAAATGAATCGTGACCCCATGTGAAAGCATGGCCGAACGAACGGCGCATGCGCGCGCATGCGCGCGCATGCTCAGAATCACGTCGCAAATACTCCCTACGATACAACGTCACAATGCGTACAACGTGAAACCTCACTTACGCCCAGTCCCATTCACGTACGACTTACATAAACGACGTAAAATCTGACGGCACTTCCGACGTCCATACCCTAAACGACTTAGACCAGCTTTTTGGTGGTTTAACTTTACGCCGGAAAAACGCCTTACGTAAACTACGTAGATTACAGTGACGGGCGCAAGTACGTTTGTGAATCGGCGTATCTAGCTCATTTACATATTCAACGCGTAAATCAACGGAAGCGCCCCTTGCGGCCAGCGTAAATATGCACCCAAGATACGACGGCGTAGGAGACTTACGTCGGTCGTATCTTGGCCAAATTCAGGCGTATCTGGTTTTCAAAATACGCTTAAAGATACGACGGCGCACATTCAGACTTACGACGGCGTATCTACTGATACGCCGTCGTAAGTCTCTCTGAATCTGGCTAACAGTAATCACATCTCCTTGAAGTTAGTGACCACAGAGAGAAAGCTCCCAGCACTGTGGTTATCAGGAAACAGACAACCAGGAAGTGTGGAGATCAGAGAAGAATAACAGCAACTTGAGAGCAAAAACGAACAATGAGGACATGAAAACAGCACTGCATTAAGGTAAAGGAAGCTATTAAGATAAAAAAAAAAAATCCTTTACAAACCCTTTAAGACGCATGGGCTGAAGTGACATTTTGACGTCGCTTCCGCCCTGCTATGCTATGGCGACGGGTGGGGGCCATATTGCCCTCACTCGTATCCATGGCAAGCAGCAAGAACGACCCGATCGCCCCCCCCCCCCGGCTACCGACGGCTCCAGTAAGCGGCGGAGGGCGCGGGAGAGCGGCAGGAGGGGGACCCCTCTCCCGCCGCCGATAACGTTGATCTTGCTGTGAATTGGCTGCGGAGACCATCATTATGGTTTACAGGACCGGCCACGGAAAATATGGATATCTCGGTTGTGGCAGCAGCTGCTGCCGTTACCGAGATATTAATCTTTAAATTGCCGACGTATATGTTTGTGAGCCGGTCCTTATGATGCTAATGTTTACAGTGGCTGTCATTAATGATGCCCATCACAGTGGCCCTGTACCATGTGATAGCAGCTGTGGCCAATCACAGCTATCACAGCAGTTCTCAGCAATTGTTGCTTATACAGCATGGCTGTATAAGCAATCACAACGAAAAATAAATTCCTGATTAAACACCTACAACCCCCCCAGAACAGTACAGTGTCACTATTTTTTTTTACAATTTTGTTTTTACATACTGTCACCAGAACAAGTGTGGTGTCAGTATGCTGACATTGTACTGCTGTGGTGGCAATCAGAGCCAATCAGAGCCATTATCTCTGCCACAGTACAATGTCACCAGACCAGATCAGGGGTGGACTGGGACAAAAATTTGGCCCTGGACTTCATCCAGACCGGCCCACTTAATTTTTGCAAACACGCACACAAACACAGTAAACTATATGCAATTGCCGGCGGTAAAAATAGCGGCGTTTTACCGCCGACACTATGGGCGGCTCAGTGTGAAAGGGGTCTAATACATCAGTTACTATGACCAGTGGCAGTGCATTTACCCCCGTCCCCCCACCATGCTGCATATTAAAAAAAAAATCACAGACACATACACTGACCCCCCCCCCCTGACACAAACACTGACCCCCCCTTCTCACACATATACTGACCCCCCCTCCTTACACATACACTGACCCCCCTCCTTACACATACACTGACCCCCCCCTCCTTACACATATACTGACCCCCCCTCCTTACACATATACTGACCCCCCTCCTTACACATATACTGACCCCCCCTCCTTACACATATACTGACCCTCCCTCCTGACACATATACTGACCCTCCTCCTGACACATATACTGACCCCCCCTCCTTACACATATACTGACCCCCCCTCCTTGCACATATACTGACCCCCCCTCCTTACACATATACTGACCCCCCTCCTTACACATATACTGACCCCCCCCCTCCTTACACATATACTGACCCCCCCTCCTTACACATATACTGACCCCCCCCCTCCTTACACATATACTGACCCCCCCCCCCTCCTTACACATATACTGACCCCCCCTCCTTACACATATACTGACCCCCCCCCCTCCTTACACATATACTGACCCCCCCCTCCTTACACATATACTGACCCCCCCCCCCCTCCTTACACATACACTGACACCCACTTCCTTTCACAGTCCCCTCCTTTCTGGTATCCTTTACAACCATCTTCTTTCTTTGCAACAAACACAGCTCCCTATGTCAGTGCCCCCTCCCTTACCTTACACAGCAGGGAGAAGACAGAGGCGGCAGACGAGTCCAAGCAGAAGGCGGGAGCTGTTCAACTTTCCATGTAGCAGACAGACGATTGGTTGCTAGGACCGCCCCTAGCAACCAATCACAGGCTTTTTAACTTGAAAAGTTGGACAGCTCCGTCTTCTGCTCGGACAGTCTGCTTATTGTATGGATGAAAGCAGCTGTGGGGAGGAGGAGGAGTTACACGGGAGAGAAGAGGTCTGAGAGGACACACAGGCAGGATGTTCAACAGGTTCACTGTTGTCATCCTGCACAGGCACTCCACGCACCATGCACCCCCTCCAGCAGCGATACTCTGCAGCCTGCACTGGAACCGTGCACTTGCAGTAGTGGCAACGGGTGCGGCCACCACCTTCCTCCCCAGCCAGCAGTCAGACTTTGCAGCCGCAGGACCCGATACCAATGTGCGGTGGCCCTTCGTCCAGTACATAGCAAACACTGCCTGTATACATTCTGACTGTCAGAGTGTATACAGGCAGTGTTTGCTATGTACTGGACGAAGGGCCACCGCACATTGGTATCGGGGCTTGCGGCCGCAGTGAGAGTGGAGCTGTCACATCTAAGCACTGATGATGGGGGTGCCCCCGCATATTGGCCCCGCCCATCCCCGACATCAGTTTTGACAGCTCCACTCTCACTGCGGCCGCACACCCCCGCTTGCCCACCAATCACTGGATGTTTACACTCAGGGCGAGACTCCGGGCTTTTTGGGGACCCATTTAGGGCTCTAGCCATCCCCTCCCGACGCCCCTGAGTGACAACTGGCCCACTGAGCCATCGGCCCACCGGGAAACTCCCGGTAGTCCCGATGGCCAGTCCAACCCTGGACCAGATGCCAGTCAGTGTGCCTAATCATCACCACACCAGTCAGTATCACTAATCACTGCCACCCACTCACAGTGTCTCTATTCAACGCCACACCAGTCCTATTGTCCCTGATCACCGCCACATCAGTCACATGTGTGATGCTCTCTGAAAAGCCATCTTTGTTTGAAACATTTGACAGGCAGGGAGAAGTTGAGGAAGAAGGTAGCAGAAATATTAGAAATAAAAAACATATTTACTTCAAATTATTAATTTTTTCCTGCAATAGTGTAAGGGGCAGAAGGCAGGAGAGATGAAATTATTTGAATAGGTGAAGGTCAGTTTTAAGTTATTGCCAAATCAATAAGCCCATAACTAAAAAGTAAAACTTGATCTGGTCCATAAGGGGGTGTACAAGTGTGAGAACTGGTCACTCTTCCATTTCAATCTATAACCAGTCATACATTTCTTGCAAAGTTTGCAACATATCGCTTAAAGCAGGAGACCCCAACCCCTGGGCTGCAGACCAGTGTCAGTCCGTGGCCTTTTGCTGACCAGGCCGCACAGCAGCAGATGAGCAGCAACCATGGTCCGCACAGGGCTATCACAGACTGCGGTCACCACTCACCTCCTGCTGTGCAACCATCTCCTGGCTCCTCTGACCACCCGGCAGATAATGTCATCCTATCAGCATGGCAGGGGGCGGGAAGAGCTGCAGATCGAAATGGAGAGCTCCTCCCCCCCCTGCTTGTTGATAGGATAACATTGTCGCCTGGTATTGAAGTGGTTAAGCAGGTAAGCATCTAGAATAACGTTTGCTAGATGTATATACAGGTGAAACTCAAAAAGTTTGAATATCTTGCAAAAGTTCATTTATTTCACTAATGCAACTTAGAAAGGTGAAACTAATATATGAGAGACTCATTACATGCAAAGCAAGATAGTTAAAGCCGTGATTTGTCATAATTGTGATGATTATGGCTTACAGCTCATGAAAACCCCAAATCCACGATCTCAGAAAATTAGAATATTAAATGCAATCAATAAAACAAGAATTGTACATCTGAAAAGTATAAGCATGCATAAGTACTCAGTAATTAGTTTGGGCCCCGGGCCCTTAGTACTTGGTTTGGGCCCCTTTTGCAGCAATTACTGTGGCACTGCTGAGGTGTTATGAATGACCAGGATGCTTCAATAGCGGCCTTCAGCTCTTCTGCATTGTTCGGTCTCATGTCTCTCATCTTTCTCTTGGCAATGCCCCATAGATTCTCTATGGGGTTCAGGTCAGGCGAGTTTGCTGGCCAATCAAGCACAGTAATCATTGAACCAGGTTTGGTGCTTTTGGCAATGTGGGCAGGTGTCAAGTCCTACTGCTGGAAAATAAAGTCAGTATCCCCATAGAGCTCGTCTACGGAAGTGCTCCAAAATCTCCTGGTAGACGGCTGCGTTGACCCCGGACTTAATGAAGCACAGTGGACCAACACCAGCAGATGACATGGCTCCCCAAATCAACACAGATTGTGGAAACTTCAAACTGGACTTCAAGCATCTTGCAGTGTGTGCCTCTCCATTCTTCCTTCATACTCTGGGTCCAAAATTTTCTCTCATCAGAAAAGAGGACTTTAGATGAGAGATGTGTTCGCAAAGCCCACGTGCAGAGCCCGCCAGGAATGTCGGCACTGCGCTAATCACAGGCAGTGAGACATTGTCACGATGCACAGCTGCAGAGATCGGGAAATGTCTCACTGCCTGTGATTAGCGCAGCAACCGACTTCCTGGCGGGCTCTGCACGTGGGCTTTGCGAACACGCCAGAGCTCATCCCTACTTTGGACCACTGAGCAACAAACCAGGTCTGTTTTTCTTTAGCCCAGGTAAGACGCTTCTGACGTTGTTTGTTGCTCAGGAGTGGCTTGACAAGAGGAATACAACATTTGAAGCCCATGTCCAGGTTCTGTCTGTGTGTGGTGGCTCTTGATGCTCTGACTCCAGCCTCAGTCCACTCCTTGTGAAAGGCCTTTTGAATGGCCTTTTCCTGACAATCCTCTCCAGGCTGTGGTCATCCCTGCTGCTTGTGCACCTTTTTCTTCCACACTTTTCCCTTCCACATAACTCTATTAATGTGCTTTGATACAGCACTTTGGGAACATCCAACTTCTTTTGCAATTACCTTTTGAGGTTTTCCCTCCTAATGGAGGGTGTCAATGATGGTTTTCTGCACAACAGCACTCTTTCCCATGATTGTGATTCCTACTGAACCAGACTGAGAGACCATTTAAAGGCTCAGGAACCCTTTGCAGGTGTTATGGCTTAATTAGCTGATTAGAGTGTGTAAAGGGGTTTGCTCGGTAGCGGGGTGTGTGAACCCGTGGATGGGTTCACTGCACACTGAATTATACAGAAAGGCAGTCAAAGATGGTTGAAAACAAATATTTTGGTTTATTCTTCCATCTTGCTGGAAACAAGTGCAAGCATCCAAACAGCATAAGCAAAATTAAACATAAAATAAACCCTGGCCACTTGGGGCGTCTACCTTCACCACACAGGAACCTATCTATGGAGTCTAGCACAGCCTACTGCTGGGTAGACACTGCTGATCATACAGCAGAAAACAAAAGTCTTTTTGATTTTTATCACACAGAAAAATCAATAGTACCTCACCTCTTCAGAAGTATTTCTGCTCACTGCTCTCCTTCCCTTTAGAAAGCCTCAGGATGCAGCAATCAGTAGTAATCCTCTGGATTACTTATAGAGGCCTTAATTGCCTCATTCTGAACAGCTGAAGTTTTCCAACGCCCTTAAATCTTTCTGGCTACTTCTGCAGCCGACACCTGATAATAATTGGTGTATTGTCTAAACAAGGCAGAAATGTATCTCCCGTCTGTGACAACACCCACAGATTTACCTGACTTCCTGTCACAAGTGGGACACTTTGAGCCTAGAATATTGCACCTTTTCACAATATTAAAATTTTCTGAGATTGTGGATTTGGGGTTTTCATGAGCTGTAAGCCATAATCATCAAAATTATGACAAATCACGGCTTGAACTCTCTTGCTTTGCATGTAATGAGTCCATCTCATATATTAGTTTCACCTTTTTAGTTGCATTAGTGAAATAAATGACCTTTTGCACGATATTCACATTTTTCGAGTTTCCCCTGTACTTTAGCATACCTGAACTGAATTTATTTTCCAACAAAAATGTGGTATAATTTCAAGTGATTTTTTTTTTATAATAAAACAATTTAATTTAAATATCCCGGTAAATTATCATTGCTTCATTTTTTTTCCGACTGACTGACAAGATTTATGGCAGCTGGGAATATAATGGGGGACATTTAACAACACCAATACTAAAATGCAGCAGCTTATGCTAATTAGAGACAACACAGTGTCGAGCGGCATTTTATAGATCTTAATTATCATGCTCGGCAGGAAGGAAGCCGCAAACATCTGTACAGCTATTCTCTGCTGGAAAGTCATTTGCTTTTTACCATGTTAAACAAAGGCTGGAAATCAAGTGCATAATCTGCAACCTCATAAAAAAATATTTTATCAATTTGGAGGAAGTTATTCAGAGCTTGCAGAACTCAAATTCACTGTATCTCATGATGACCTGCCTGTCGTATTCACTTGAGGATAAAAATCTGTTTATTCGTAACAAAAAAAAAAGCTGATACAAATTCTGCATTGTTATTAGAGCAGAAACTCATACAACCTGCTTACTAGACAAATGTCTACGTGTGGTCTGAGGTGACACAGGAAGCTGCCGAGCCAGGAAAAAGGGATCTGTGCAGTGTAGGTGAGGGGTTTCCAATGACCTCACCTGTAAAACATCTCTTACATGTATTTCATCTGTATATTTAGAAATTACATTTTAAAAAACGATGCTTACTGATGATTTTTTTTAATTGTATGTATAGAGTCGTTTAATTACAAATACATTTTTTTATACATGGCAAAGGATTCCCAGAGCACTATGGTCAATCAAAAGAGTCAGCACAGCAGTAGCTGCCTGCATTTAGGCTGGATTAATCAGCCTGGAACTTCAGATGGAGCCATCCAATAAGGGATGAATAAATTCAGCTGTATGTAAATTTCTGCTTGAGCTATTGACATCTGTAAACTATAGACTTTTTACAACAGACAGTAAGGAGATACAAGAAAACACGAGAAAAGGAGACTAAAGCTCTACCTGATGATGAATGTACATAATACTAAAATATTTTTTATTTACATGAAAAAATGTCTTCATTTACTAGTCAGCTAAGTGCAGCATCAATAGGTTTATTATGATTAAAAAGCCAAATGTAAACACATATAAGTATAAAATCAATGGGCCAGATTCACGTAAGAGCGCGTAACTTTGTGCGGGCGTAGCGTATCCTATTTACGCTACGCCTCCGCAACTTGGACGGGCAAGTGCAGTATTCACAAAGCACTTGCTCCGTAAGTTGCGGCGGCATAGCGTAAATGGGCCGGTGTAAGCCCGCGTAATTCAAATGTGGAAGAGGTGGGCGTGTTGTATGTAAATCAATCGTGACCCCACGTAAATGACGCGTCTAACGAACGGCGCATGCGCGCGCATGCTCAGTATCACGTTGAATTTACTCCATAAGATACGCCAGGCCCATTGCCTGTGACGTGAACGTAACCTACGCACAGCCCCATTCACGTACAACTTACGTAAACAACGTAAAAAGGTACGCTTGCCGACGTCCATACTTTGCATTACCTACGCCTCATATAGCAGGGGTAACTTTACGCCGGACGTAAGCCTTACGTAAACGGCGTAGCGGCCGCAAGTACGTTTGTGAATCGGCGTATCTACCTAATTTACATATTCGAAGCGTAAATCTACGGCCAGCGTAAATATTGCACCCAAGATACGACGGCGCAGGAGACTTATGCCACTCGTATCTTGGCCAAATCTATGCGTAACTGATTCTAAGAATCAGGCGCATAGATACGACGGCTCACATTCGGACTTACGACGGCGTACGTGGAGATACGCCGTCGTAAGTATGCTGTGAATCCGGGCCCAATGAGCTTATCTGCAGCCATGCCACATTGGATGGAAGCCGTCCACCAGAAGAGCCGCTTGTGACAGCAAATGAAGTGTAGTCAGTGAGGAAACCAAGTCAAATGTTCCAGGAGGTGAGGAGAGCCACTGTGGGACACAAGGCAGGATGTGATGTCACACCTGGGGCAGGTTTGCTATGGTGACGCGTTTTGGAACTCCCATTGGTTCCTTTCTCAAACCAAAGTGGCTCTCCTCACCTCTTGGAACATCGGACTTGGTTTCCTCACTGACCACACGCCATTTGCTGTCACAAGCGGCTCCTCTGGTGGATGGCTTCCATCCAATGAGGCAGTTTCTGTGAGTTTACAGTTGGCTTTTTAAGCCCCGGTTCACACTGGTGTGTTTTGACATGCGATTTGACATGTCAAATCACATGTCAAATCCGTGGCATTTGCCGGCAACAGCACTGTCCTAATCGGTGAGACGCCACATCTGCGGCGCTGCACCGATTTCAAAAAGTAGTTTCTGTACTACTTTTTGGGATTTCCAGCCATGATTTAACCTGCACAGATGTCTCTGAAATTGCGTCCGAAATCGGGACTGACAAGCGGGAGTGAAATTGTGCAAGTTCAGCTGAACTGCATGGCTTAATTCCCGCAGCCCAGTGTGAACCTGGGCTAATCATAATAAGCCCACTGATGCTGCACTTAGCTGGCGCCCCCTTGTGTTCCTTTGTTTTAATTTCAGAGATTTGTTCCTGTCTGAGGTGGAGCTGCCTACTGAAGTACTCAAGTACAACACCCTTCCTATGGGATTTGTATGAACTTCTTATGAATATTTTATATACTACCTATGATACACAACCATATCTTTACCCAGGGGGTTAGAAGCTACCTTATGTGGAATGGTGCATTAGCATTTGTTTGTGCCACACTTTTAATTGTTGCTGATCATCCGCTTTGGGATGTACAGTACAAATGTGATGAACCTGGCGCATTGCAAGGTGTATTGTTTTCTTCACAGACTTTATCGAAATGCCGCTTGTGGCATTTTAATACAGTTGTATTTAGCGCAGTAGTGGTGGTGTGTTCGTTTTTGTTGACACTCTGTGCTAAAAAAAGTACTATGGGGATAATCCACAAAAGGGATACGCCGGCGTATCTACTGATACGCCGTCGTATCCCTGTTTCTATCTTTGGAACTGATCCACAGAATCAGTTTCTCATAGATAGACAGAAGATCCGACATGTGTAAGGGACTTACACTGTCGGATCTTAGGATGCAGTACCGCATCCGCCGCTGGGGGGGGCATTTTTCGTCGAAATGCCGCTTCGTGTATGCAAATTAGCACTTATGGAGATCCACGAAGCTTTTCAGCTTCGTTTTTTCTCCGTAAGTATTAGTTTGCCGTCGCAATATTAGGGCTGCTTTTACAAGGCCTAAACTGTTTACACCTTGTAAAAGTAGACCCTTATATCCCGCGTCGCTATCTTTTTTTTTTTTTTCCCGCCGCAACTCGTTTTTTTTTTTTACGCCCGTCGCGATTCTCAAAACCCGGCGCAGCGTAAAACCGCGCAAAGCACGTCGGGAAAATGACGTCGGGAGCATGCGCAGTACGTCCGGCGCGGGAGCCCGCCTAATTTAAATGGGACTCGCCCCATTAAATTAGGTAAGTGCTTTGTGGATCGGGCACTTAGGTAGAGATTTTGCGGCGGTGTAACTTAAATGCCAAAAGTTACGTTGCGCCGGGTTTTTGAGGATTAGGCCCTAAATCCCTAGTTTTATGATTTTTTTTTTAGATATCGGGTAGGTGTTAAAACCACTGCCAGGTTTAACAGTGTTCGTGCTGGGGAAAATCATCCTCTCCATTTATACTGGTTGCCCGCAGTCCCAGCAACAGATTGTGATATTAATTCTAACATTTTGCTGTTTTCGCCAGATCAGAGTTACAAAATAAATCTTCTTACGGAGGACACATTTTCTAGTTGCTAAAGAAAACCATCATGGCATGGAAGAAAACCATCAGGCCTTCAGGAAAAAACTTAAGACCCACCTCTTCTGAAGGATAAGGACGACACTGGATGGAAATAGCGCTATACAAGTTACTCACTCATTCACTCACTTAAGGCCTGTACACATGGATAGAATGTAATGCCGCGTACACACGGCCGTTTTTTGTGATGAAATAAAACTACGTTTTTTATCATGAAAAAAAAACACGTTTTTCAAACTTCATTTTTAAAAACGACGTTGCCTACACACCATCGTTTTTTCAAAATGCTCTAGCAAAGCGCGGTTACGTACAACACGTACGACGGCACTCTGTTCCATTCAAGCTCCGGTCTCATAACTTGCTCCTGAGCATGCGCGGGTTTAAAACGTTGTTTAAAACGTCGTTTAGCCCACACACGGTAATTTTTTATGACACAAAAAAAGACATTTTGAAAAACGACATAAAAAATTTAAGCATGTTCGAATTTTTTTTTGGTCGTTTTTTTTAAGACAAAAAACAATGTGAAGCCCACACACGATCATTTTAAATGACGTTTTTAAAAACATTGTTTTATTTCATCACAAAAAACGACCGTGTGTACGCGGCATCAGGGGATATTTGCCGGGTAAAAAGAAAAAACCACGACTGACATTCTGCCCGTGTGTGTGTTGGTCTGTCCAACAGAAGCCGGTTGTTTTGCCAGCTTATGTCGGAGGTGAATGCTGGAAAACCAGCAGCCGACCGACTCCAAATCGCTGCTCTCAGCCAATGGCAGAGAATGCTGATCGGAGTGTTCTGCCGGAGGAGACTGACAGTAGTGTGCACCCGTAATGTAGTGTATACCTGGCTTTAGTTTAAGTTAAAGCTGTTCCTGGAAAGAATAATGCAAACTTCTGGGAGTTTCAATCTCCCATGCCCCCCCAGCTTGCACTGGCTCCTCCTGATGAAACTTCATGCCCCTATAAGAAACAGACGTGACGTAGAGGTCGGTGGGAGCAACCACTGATTGCACTAGGGGAAAAGCAGATGGACAAATGGGAAGTGGCAGCCTCTGGGCAGACTTCCGCCCATGATTCCTCTTGATCTGATCAGCGTTCACCGGGGTGTGGGCAGCGTGAAATGTAATTATTTACATTCTTTTTATTTTTATAGGCACAAATTTTATTAAAAATTTCAGTTTAACAACATATTTGCTTGAATTAATTTAACGAATTCACATTTTATAAGCAATATTGCCATTTGTTGCTCGTTTTTATTTCTGCATCCGTCTTTATTTTTTTCAGTTAATAGAATCTTGTTATAGATCTACATTTACAGGAATAAGCCATTTGTTTTGCATCAGTGCAATTTTAAATGAATATTTTTATGTCACCAAGATTGTCATTTACATTTAAAGTTGGCAAACTAAACGGACTATTATAGCTTAATGTAATGTGTAATGGCAGTAAAGAGTGTTTTGCAGTGTTTAAGTTTTGTGTATTAAGGACAACACTGCACTATTCCCATCAGTCCTGAAAGATATGAAAGAAGAGAAAACTACCAAAGAATGAATCCTGGAAAACCTTTACCACAGACATCCCAAAAAGTAGAGAAATTGGAGGGATGCCCCAGGGATAGTGCGGGTAAAGGGAAACACCAGAATAAAGAAAATAGTAATAAAGGTATATAAAACGTATATACATTTTATTAAATATTATATGCATATGCAGCATGATACACATGGAATATGTGTATTATGCAGCATATGCATGTTTAATAAAATGTATATACTTCTTATATACCATTATTACTATTTTCTTTATTCTGGTATTTCCCTTTACCCGCACTATCACTGGGGCATCCACTCCAATATTCCCATCAGTCCTGGCACAGTCATACAAGCAGACATGTTCTAGAGTCAGTCTAGGCAGGTGCCAATGAAAGAAGAGCACTGCTCTATAAAAAATATATATATATATTACTTTACAACAATTTACTGCTGAAATCATAAAGCATAACATGTTATAGTACAGCTAAAGCCAAAACGTTTTTTTTTTTTTTTAAATTTTTTAATAGAGTAGGAGATTTTTGCCTAAAAAATTAAAGACGTAGCACAATGAATGGCGCAGAACATCAGCTTTGAAAAAAAAAATGCACTTACAAGATCATTAAAGAGTTTGTTAACTCAACATTTAATATTCCTGAATGTGTATGTTGTGCCATTTATGAGTTAAAACGCACCTTGTGCTCTCTGGTGTTAAATACCTGGTGGTCCTACCAATCCTCCTGCTTTCCTATTTTATACTGACCTCGTTAGGCATGAAAGCATATCCCTGCCAGTGTGTTCAGTTTTCTGGAGTTGATGAGAAGATGGATGTAGCCAAATACAGGGCAATCTTAGAAGAAAACCTGTTAAGACTCTGCAAAAGACTTGAGACTGGGGTGGAGGTTCACCTTCCAGCAGGACAACAACCCTGCAGGGTCCTTGTCCCGCCACACAAGGGACCCAACTCATACTTTTCAATATCTTGTATGGTATTTTATTCTTGAACATTGTTTATTTTTCTGTATTTTCTGTAATAAATATATATATTTTTTGCTAAATTCTTTTGTTGTTTCGCCTTTAAAGTCCGACCATTGGTTACCCTCTTTAAGTAATCCTATATGTTTACCCTCTTATTAACCTCCCTGGCGGTATGATTCTTTCAGAAAAAACATGCTGAAAGCGGTACCATTATTTGCAAGGAAATTTGGCGTTTTATATTGTAGGTCTGTAATTTTTAGAAATAACTCACTTAAATCTGACCAAACAAGATTCTAATAGGCATCCCGGGTATGACATTTTTTTAAAAACAAAATTATAAATTATAATATAATAAATAATTATAAATAATTATAACAAATAATAATATAATTATAATAAAAATTATTCAATAATGTAATCAAATTAAAATCACTGAAATTTGCTCAGTTGCAGAATTGTTGCTGTCATTATTTTTTTTTTTTTATGACGAATTTCCCCACAAATCGCTATCGCACAATTCTGCAAGTGATTATAATTTATTATCGCTGTTTTTTAGCTGATCTAAAACTATTTTTGACATAAAGGGACACTTTTGGTTGCTATGGACAATCTACAGTTTGCAGGGAGAAAGAAACGTTTTTATTATATAAAATGACATGCATGACACAGGACAGACCACTAGGGACAGGGGGGGTGTGTTTTTTTTACATACAGTACTGTAATCTATAAGATTACAGTATACTGTATGTAAAGTGTTTGTTTACTTTTTTGAATTTGGCGCCGTTCTCCGTCCCCGTGCGTCGTAACGTCGCAGGGAACGGAGATCGGCGTCACACGGAGGCACTATGTGAATCGAGCGAGGTCTCGCTCGCTCACACAGCGCGGTGGCATCGCTGGATCCAGGGACAAGGTAAGTAAAAAGTGCCTGTGGATTCAGCGAGGCGAGCCGAGACTGACTCGGGGTTACCGATCATAGCAGGAAAATCTAACCCCGAGTCAGTCTCGGGAACACCGCCAGGGAGGTTAATACGGATGTTGCATTGTGAGTGCTCCCCCTTCCCTCTCTATTGAGCTGTCACTATCAGTGAAGCAAGCCATCATTAGGATGAAAAAACAAAACAAACCCATCAGAGAGATAGTAAAAACATTAGGTGTGGCCAAATCAACTGTTTGGATTATCCTTAAAAAGAAAGAATGCACCGGTGAGCTCAACAACAACAAAAGACCCGGAAAACAACTGTGGTGGATGACCGAAGAATTCTTTCCCTGGTGAAGAAAACACCCTTCACAACAGTTGGCCAGATCAAGAACACTCTCCAGGAGATAGGTGTATGTGTGTCAAAGTCAACAATCAAGAGAAGACTTCACCAGAGTGAATACAGAGGGTTCACCACTAGATGTAAACTATTGGTGAGCCCCAAAAACAGGAAGGCCAGATTAGAGTTTGCAAAACAACATCTAAAAAAGCCTTCACAGTTCTGGAACAACATCCTATGGACAGATGAGACCAAGATCAACTTGTACCAGAGTGATGGGAAGAGAAGAGTATGGAGAAGGAAAGGATCTGCTCATGATCCAAAGCATACTACCTCATCAGTGAAGCATGGTGGTGGTAGTGTTGTGGCGTGGGCATGTATGGCTGCCAATGGAACGGGTTCTCTTGTATTTATTGATGATGTGACTGCTGACAAAAGCAGCAGGATGAATTCTGAAGTGTTTCGGGCAATATTATTATCTGCTCATATTCAGTCAAATGCTTCAGAACTCATTGGACGGCACTTCACAGTGCAGATGGACAATGACCCGAAGCATACTGCGAAAGCAACCAAAGAGTTTAATGGAAAGAAGTGGAATGTTATGCAATGGCCAAGTCAATCCCCTGACCTGAATCCGATTGAGCATGCATTTCACTTGCTGAATTCAAAACTGAGGGGAAAATGCCCCAAGAACAAGCAGGAACCGAAGACAGTTGCAGTAGAGCCCTGGCAGAGAATCACCAGGGATGAAACCCAGCGTCTAGTGATGTCATCGCGTTCCACACTTCAGGCTGTAATTGACTGCAAAGGATTTGCAACCAAGTATTAAAAAGTGAAAGTTTAAGGGAGCTGCGGTGGCTCAACGCGATTGGCAATGCGCTGACAAGCCATTCACCTCTGCAGCCAGGGGTTCGGATCCCGGTCTCAGCTACATGTGAATTGAGTTTGGTGGTCTCAGCCCGGCTCCCGGTGGGTGTGCTATGCGAGGTAAGCCTGCGCTTAGTACGCCCACCCCTCACACAAAAACCACCACACTTACACGCACTCAAAATTGGGTTAACATGCACGCACTTTGACCACGCGGTCTCTAAAAAGAGAGGCGAAGGTCTAACAGGGCTGGTTGAGCGGGCTAGATCCTCTCACTCCCTTATAGGGAGTCCCTCTGCACCATTGGGCTTCAAAGCGGAGAAGGTAGGGCGGGCTATGTGGGAGGACCCCCTCACACCGGGGCATGGAGAAAGGTGGCAGATTGCCTCTGGGGGAGGCCTGCCTACTCCCAACTCCTGCAGTCCGGCTCCTCTCTCGAGTACACGCACAAAATACACTTTAAAAAAAAAGTGAAAGTTTGATTGTTAACCTGTCCCTATACTTTTGGTTCCTTAAAAAGTGGGAGGCACCTATACAAACTGTTGTAATTCCTACACCGTTCAACTGATTTGGATGTAAATGCCCTCAAATTAAAGCTGAAAGTCTTCATTTCATTGCAAATCCATCGTGGTGGTGTATAGAGACAAAAAGATTAGAATTGTGTCGATGTCCCAATATTTATGGACCTGACTGTATAATATATGAATCGTCAAAAAATCTCCCCTGCACAGTTTAAGGTCAACACTTTCAATGCAAAAGGGGAGCAAAAAGGTAACCATCCCTCTAGTTGAGTAAAGGTCCAACTAACTGACCATTCGGGCACTATCCGAGCATGGGCGTCCGCTGACATTTTTTCAGGGGGGGCCGCTTCGGCAGCGGCGATACACAGTCACATTTAACCCTTTCTTCAAACGCTAGCGGGGGTTAAAAGCGCCCCTCTAACGGCCGAATAGCGCATCTAAAACGATAGTAAAGCGCTGCTTTTTAGGGCCGCCTTTACCGATAACTCTGCCAGCTGGCAGTGTGAAATAGCTCTTGAGATTATTGAGCTTCCCTCCATGCCCATATAAATATAGCACAGATGGACCCCCCCTTCAGCACAGACCCCTCCATTCTGCACAGACCCCTCCATTCAGCACAGATGGACCCCCCATTCCGCAAAGACCCCCCCATTCCGCACAGACCTCTCCATTCAGCACAGATCCCCCTTCATCACATATGGACTCCCTTCAAGCACAGACCCCCCCCCCCCGCTTCAGCACAGATGGACCCCCCAATTCAGCACATACCCCCTTCAGTACAGACCCCCCTTTAGCACAGATGCACCCCCTATTCAGCACAAACCCCTTCTTCAGCACAGAAGGACCCCCCTCCCCATTTCCATTCAGTACCTCAGATCCGAAATCAGCGCGGCACAGGCAGAGCAGGTTCCCTCCCCCTGTGTACACATAAACACTGAAGGGGGAGGCGGCTTCACTCTGCTCGCTGTGCCTGTGTGATATCCGGCCCGGGACCGCTCTGACAGCTCAAACACCTTCTCGATTTTCCAGGGGGGGTCAATTGCCCCCCCTTGCCCTATGGAGCGGACGCCCATGTATCCGAGGGCCCCATGACTCTAGGGAGCCCATTAGGTTTGCCAGCCTCAGTAAAACCAGGGACAGTATGTCAAAATCTATGTTTTTTTTAAAAATCCCAAGATTATAGCTGCCCTGCCTCTCCAGTACCTTTTCAGTGTGTGCATGTGTATTCTGTGTGTATGTATACTGTGTGTGTATATTGTATGTATTCTGTGTATGTATACTGTATGTGTGTGTGTGTGTGTGTGTGTGTGTGTTTGTGTATACTGTGTGGTCCCATAATCTCCTATTGCCTGGGGGCCCTATAATCTCCTATTGTCAGGGGACCCCATGAGTTGTCAGTCCGCCCCTGCATGACAGTGACCAGGACCATGTCAATAGAAAGTGTTTCAGACCCCAGATGCTGCTCCCATTCAATCCTGCCACCTTTCTAGGAGTCTGTTTTACCATGTGTCCAATTGGTAAGATTTCCCTTCACCTAATTTCCTGGACCTGTTATTGTGAAAGATTTTGCCTTCATTCCTGTTTTGGTGAAAACACCGATGGAATTCATCAGAATTTCAGATGAAAAAACTCAGATGGGGCTACACACGATCGGAAAATCCGATGGACTTTTTCCATCGGAAAGTCCGATCGTGTGTACGGGGCATAAGTCCTAGGCCTCGTACACACGACCATTTTCCTCGATAGAATCCATCAAGAAACTTGGTGGGAGAGCTTTTTTGCCGAGGAAAACGGTCGTGTGTACGTTTTTCATCGAGGAAACTGTCGAGGAACTCGACGAGGAAAAAAGAGAACAAGTTCTCTTTTTTCTTGACGGGAGTCTCAATTTCCTCGTCGTGTTCCTTGTTGGGCTGGTTTTCAACGAGAAACGCGAGCGTGTGTATGCTAAGAAACCTGCGCATGCTCAGAATAAAGTATGAGACGGGAGCGCACCTTCGGTAAAAGTAGCGTTTGTAATGGAGATAACACATTTGTCACGCTGTAACAGACTGAAAAGTGCAAATCGTCTCTTACCAAACTTTTAGATAACACGCAGTAACATGAGATTAGCAAAAGCAGCCCGAAGGGTTGTGCCAGTGGAATCAAACTTCCCCTGCCATTGTATGTGTTGTACGTCACCGCGTTTGAGAACGACGAGATTTTGTCTTGACAGTGTGTACGCAAAGCAAGCTTGTCGAGTTCCTCGACTAGCCTAACAAGGAACTCGTCGAGGAAAACGATGTGTCTTTTCCGACGATTTCCTCGGTCGTGTGTACGAGGCCTAAGGACTACAATGGTATTTTAGTTTTAGTCCCATTTTAGTCTTCTGCAATTTTAATTTTTAAGTTTTAAGCCTTGTACACACGACCGGTTTTCCTGGCAGGAAAACTGCCATGAGAGCATTTGGCCGAAAATCCCGGCCGTGTGTATGCCCCTTAGGAGTTTTCCCATCAGGAAAACAGCCGAGAATCCCGACGGGAAAATAGAGAAAACCGGTCGTCTGTATGCTTACCTGCTCGATAACAGTTCGACGCATGCGCGGTAGCATACAAGTTTAGTGTGGGGTGTAGCAAGATGGCGGCGACGGCATCGAATGTGACGAGCGCCGGGTCTTCATAGTCAATGACGTCACCGCGTTCTTGCCATTCAAGAGAACGTCAGGTCTTTTGAATGGCCGTCTGTATGCACGGCTTTGCAAGAAAAGCTTGCCAGGAATCCGTCAGGAAAACCGCCGTGTGTACAGGGCCTAAGTCGTATTTAGTCGACTAAATCTCCAGTACATTTTAGTCTATTAAAATGTCCTACGTTGTAGACGACTAAGATCTTCAGTACACTTTAGTCGACTAAAGTCAAATGAGTGTTATTAAATTGTAATGCATTAGTTAACATTTCTCTACAATTTCCAAACTCATTATATACTGCTGGAGTGAAAAATCTCATATGTCATTATTTATGGTATTGAGGTATGAACATACACTACAGGCCAGTGTTAATTTTGAAATCAAATTTCAATTTAGTTTTAGTCTTAAACTTTTGACTAAAATGCCATTTTAGTTTTAGTCGTATTTTTGTCATCTCGATTGTTTTAGTTTTAGTCGTATTTGTGTCATCTCAATTGTTTTAGTTTTAGTCGTATTTTAGTAGACTAAAATAGTATTAATTTAGTCAACTTAGAGCCGGTTCACAATGGGGCGACTCCTCGGGCGACTCAGCCGCCTGACAAGTCGCGTCCCATTCTATTCACCAGAACCGTTCTAATAGGAGCGACGCAAATCGCTCTGACTTAGAAAAAGGGTCTTGTACGACTTCGGGGGGAGACTCGGGGCGATTTGCATTGACTTCTATACAGAAGTCATTTTGCTAATCGCCTCTGAAGTCGTCTTCAGGACGCCTTGCCGAGTCGCCCCCGAAGTCGTGCCGCCCCAGTGTGAACCGGCTCTCAATGTTTTAGTCACTGTTTGAACCCCATCAGTTTTTGTCTGTGTGTCCCATTGGAGAGATTTCCTTTCCCTCCTGTTTCAGAGACAAAACAAGAAGTGAGAGGATACCTCTTCAATGCAAGGTGAAATCCCCTTTTAGCTGTTAAATCTCCCAGCAAAGACACAGACAGCAATAAAAGCTTAAAACGGAGGTCCACGCAAAACGTGAACCTATGCTTTTCAGAAACCCTCCCCCCTCCGGTGTCACATTTGGCACCTTTCAGGGGGTAGGGGGTGCAGATACCTGTATAATACACATATTTGCACCCACTTCTGGGAATAGACTCTCGCGGGAGACACGTCCCTTCGCGTCACCCCCCGTTGTCTTCTGGGAAACACACTGGTCCCAAGAAATAGAGGGGACCAGTGAGGGCGCGCCACAGGCCTTGCACAAATGCGCAGTAGGGAACCGGGCAGTGAAGCCGCAACGCTTTACTTCCTGATTCCCTCACTAAAGGGGGCAGCCCAGAGATGAGCGATTGCTCGGCCTCGGCTGCCGATATCGCAGGCGTGGTGGACAGGTAAGTGTCCATTGATTAAAAGTCAGCAGCTGCAGTATTAGTAGCTGCTGGCTTTTAAAAAAACAAATTTGGGTGGACCTCCGCTTTAACTGAGCTTCCAAACCTGTCATCACAACCATCAGATAAAAAAAAAGCCCCGGACCATTTTGTTGCTAAAGTCCTCTTTTTGCGATTTGGTACTGCGACGTGGCTCCCAAAGAAAATTGACGTCCTTTTTTTCCCACAAATAGAGCTTTCTTTTGGTGGTATTTGATACACCTTCGTATCTCTGAGTCTGAGGCGTTGTATCTTGGCGCCTGATTCAAAGAATCAGATACGCCAGAATTTGTATAAGATACGACCAGCGTAAGTCTCCTACGCCGTTGTATCTT
This sequence comes from Rana temporaria, assembly GCF_905171775.1. NCBI lineage: Eukaryota > Metazoa > Chordata > Amphibia > Anura > Ranidae > Rana > Rana temporaria. Next base: position 631,167,427 of record NC_053489.1, on the reverse strand, counting down.
AACTGCATATTTACACTGGCCGCTAGGGGCGTGTACGCTGATTTACGCCTAGAAATATGTAAATCAGCTAGATACGCCTATTCACGAACGTACGCCCGGCCGTCGCAGTACAGAGACGCCGTTTATGTTAGGCTTTTTCTGGCGTAAAGTTACCCCTGCTCTATGAGGCGTAGATGAGGCGTACCAATGTTAGGTATGGAACAGCGTCCAATTTTTCACGTTTTACGTCGTTTGCGTAAGTCGTTAGCGAATAGGGCTGGGCGTCATTTACGTTCAAGTCGAAAGCATTGGCTTTTTGAGGGTTTATTTGGAGCATGCGCACTGGGATACTTTCACGGACGGCGCATGCGCCGTTCGTAAAAAGCGTCATTTACGTGGGGTCACAATAAATTTACATAACACACGCCCACATCTTCCACATTTGAATTAGGCGGGCTTACGCCGGCCTATTTACGCTACGCCACCGCAACTTTGCTTTGTGAATACTGCACTTGCCTGCCAAAGTTGCCGCCATCGTATCTTAACTGCATATTTACGCTGGCCGCTAGGGGCGTGTACGCTGATTTACGCCTAGAAATATGTAAATCAGCTAGATACGCCTATTCACGAACGTACGCCCGGCCGTCGCAGTACAGATACGCCGTTTACGTAAGGCTTTTTCCGGCGTAAAGTTACCCCTGCTCTATGAGGCGTAGATGAGGCGTACCAATGTTAGGTATGGAACAGCGTAAAAAATTTCACGTTTTACGTCGTTTGCGTAAGTTGTTCGCGAATAGGGCTGGGCGTCATTTACGTTCACGTCGAAAGCATTGGCTTTTTGCGGGTTAATTTGGGGCATGCGCACTGGGATACTTTTTAAAAAGCGTCATTTATGTGGGGTCACAATAAATTTACATAACACACGCCCACATCTTCCACATTTGAATTAGGCGGGCTTACGCCGGCCTATTTACGCTACGCCGCCGCAACTTTGCTTTGTGAATACTGCACTTGCCTATTGTATAGTCTGTTCATTCACTTGGATCTGTTTGTATATTTTACGTTTTTTATAATTTAATTTTATTTACCTTTATTGTGATTTTTATCACATATCTGGAGCGCTTATCATTTATTTATCTTATTTATCCTTACAACCCATACCAGACCTAAGGGCCTGGTATGCTCCTGGGGGGGGAACCCATGCCGGTTTTGATTTTAAAAATTGCCGTGGAGTTCTCCCTCAGGAATGCATACCAAATGCCGTCGCTTGGATGGGCTTTTACATGGTGTGACTAACTTTCCACTTTGTAAAACCAGCCCTAGTTTTACACTTGCAAACTAAAACTTACGGCGAAAAAACGAAAGCTGAAAAGCTTTGTGGATCGCCCTAAGTGCTAATTTGCATACTAGAAGCGGCATTTCGACTCGAAATGCCCCCAGCGGCGGATGCGGTACTGCATCCTAAGATTCGGCAGTGTAATTCAATTACACATGCCGGATCTTCTGCCTAACTTTGGAAAACTGCTTCTGTGGATCAGTTCCAAAGTTAGGACAAGGGATACGATGGAGTAACAGCAGTTACTCCGTCGTATCTCTTTTGTGGATCTGGCCCTAGGTTTCCAGAGAACTCTTCTTGAGAATCCCTGTTTTACACCAAATATCTCACTTTCGCTCTGCCACATCTCCTCGGAACATAATTCCTAACCACACTGAACAATCACAGAGAGTTTCTGTGAACATCACTGACTTGTTGACAGAGAATTCCAAATGCTCCTACAGATGTTCCTTGCTCATTAGTCATGGATAATAGGTGGATGGTTGTGTGCCCAATGACTCACAGCTGAATATTTAATAACCCTCCCTAGCCACTGTACCGTGGAAATACGAGAGCTATCAATAATGTTTATTACTTCTGAGGTGTGCTGTTATTGCCCAGATTTGACTTGTAACAAGCACAATAAAGTGGTACAGCGATAAAAGGCAGCAAATTTCATTCAACAGCTGGAGCAAGATTGTAATAGTCAATGGTTCAAGACTACCGAGTGGTTTAAGCTGCAAGCTAACTACCCGAGCTGACACTGGAGTTGTGATGATTCTGGAGACCTGGGTAGACATTTCGACTGGTCAAGTACCCAAAATGGCCTCTAAACTTCTTTAAAGATGAATTGCAGTTATGAATATTTTTGTAGGGCAGTGACGTAACAATTTTCAACTTGTCCAATCAGAGAAGGCCTTTGTACTCTGAATGGCGCAATATCCTGTGTTCACGAAGAAGCAGAGAACCCAGAAAGTAGCGAGGATCACTGTGGTAGCAGTGCCTGGGGATTGGACAGGTACGGAACATGCATACTTACATTGGTCCAATTACTGTAATTATGCAAAAATATTTATATCTGGAATTCCGTTTTTAAACTTACACTCCAGTCAAACATTAAAATCTTGTAGGTTCAGCCTACTTGGACTGCCGATGTATTGGTCTGTGTTTGCCGTGTCAGCGGTGTCGCAGCGCATGCGCGGTGGCCTCGGCTGGACCGGATGTTGTCACTTCTGGCCGGGGCATATATAGATGCGGAGGACGCCGTGACAGAGCACAGGCGACCATAAGGAACTCGGGAGCACGTACTGGCGGTACAATTGTAACTTGAACCCAAGGTAAAATCTCTTTCTATAACTGCCCATACTCTTTGTGGAACTATTAACCACTTGCCGCCCGCCAATGACATATTGACGGCGGCAAAGTGGTTGTAGAATCCTGACTGGACATCATATGACGTCCTCAGGATTCTGAGCCGCTGCGCGCCCCCGGGGGCGCGCATCGCGGCGATCGTTGTTGCAGGGTGTCAGTCTGACACCCCGCAACACCGATCTCAGTAAAGAGTCTCTCACGGAGACTCTTTACCACGTGATCAGCCGTGTCCAACCACGGCTGATCACAATGTAAACAGGAAGAGCTGTTGATGGCTCTTCCTCACTCGCGTCTGACAGACGCGAGTAGAGGAGAGCCGATCGGCGGCTCTCCTGACAGGGGGGGTTCGCGCTGATTGTTTATCAACGCAGCCCCCCCTCAGATCGCCACATGGACCACCAGGGAAGTCCACCCTGGACCACCAGGGAAGGGCAGATAAAAAAAAAAAGCCAGAAAAAAAAGTCTGTAAAAAAATAAAAATAAAAGTCTGTAAAAAAAAAAGATGCCAATCAGTGCCCACAAATGGGCACTGACTAGCAACATAGGTAAATCAGTGCCGCCCCACAGTGTCCATCAGTGCCACCCCACATAGTCCATCAGTGCCACCCTACAGTGTCTATCAGTGCCACCCCACAGTGCCCATCCATGCCCAGTGCCCACCTATCAGTGCCCATCTGTGCCACCCATAAGTAGCCATCAGTGCCACCCATAAGTGCCGCCCATGAGTGCTCATCTGTGCCGCCTATGAGTGCCCAGTGCCGCCCATGAGTGCCCATCAGTGCCGCCCATGAGTGCCCATCAGTGCCGCCCATGAGTGCCCATCAGTGCCGCCTATGTGTGCCCATCAGTGCCGCCTATGTGTGCCCATCAGTGCCGCCTATGTGTGCCCATCAGTGCCGCATACAGGCGCCGCCAATCAGTGCCACCTCATCTGTGCCCGTCAGTACTACCTCATCGATGTCCATCAGTGCCATCTCATCAGTGCCCATCAGTGCCGCCATATCAGTGCCCGTAATTGAAAGAGAAAACTTACTTATTTACAAAAAAAATTACAGAAAAAAATAAAAATGTATTTTTTTTCCAAATTTTCAGTCATTTTTTAGTTATTGCGCAAAAAAAAAAATTGCAGAGGTGATCAAATACCACCAAAAGAAAGCTCTATTTGTGGGGAAAAAAGGAGGCCAATTTTGTTTGGGTACAGTGTAGCATGACCGCGCAATTGCCATTCAAAGTGCGACAGTGCTGAAAGCTGAAAATTGGCTTGGGCGGGAAGGTGCGTAAGTGCCCTGTATGGAAGTGGTTAATATGCAGTATTGACTGCAATATATCTTTAATGCCCTATCATTTTCTTAAGGTTTCTGATCTCTCTACCGAGTGGACCAGATACATTAGGCTAAACTGCGTAAACTAAGGTTACCACTTTAAACACGGCTTTGGCACATTGATATATATTACTGCACCGAAGCAGCCATGTCTCCCTCGTTCCATTTTCTGCTTACCAGCACAGGTCGTCCTGTCATCGATACTTTAACTTTTTCTACATGGTGAGACCCTGTGGCTACTAAGTCATGTTTTCTGAAGCCTCGTACACACGTCCGAGAATCTCGTCAGGAAAAACCTGTTTCCCCTGACAAGATTCTTGGCAAGAAACTCTTGCCGCCGGAAGTGTACTTGTGATGGAAGTGAAATAAAATAAATATTTCATTCAATGCTATTTTGTGTTATGATTGCTTTCCCCCTGAGCTACTCAAATGTTACATGTGTATGCAGGGGAGGGCTGGCAGAGGGGGAAGGGTGGAAATCTCCCCCCGGGCTGGTGACAATATGCACAGCCACCGGCCGTCACTACCAAATGCTGTTTTTGCAGAGCAGGAATATGCCTGCTGGAGCTCTGTTAACACAGGTCACGGCCGCTGCTCACCTCCCACTGTGCCTGTGTCAGCTCAGAGGTAGATGGCTGCAGAGCTGAGCTATGTCTCGTCTCATACATAGCTCAGCGTCAGCGCACACCAACGCTGACATCACCTTCTCTCTCTGCACAGACACGAGGAGAGATAGAGCTCACCTTTCCCCCCTGCTCCTTCTGAATCTGCCCTGCCCACACTCCCCGGGCATGTGTGGGCACTGGACAGGAACCCAAAAAAGCATCAGACAGCCTGCCTGCGCCTCAGCCTCCATCATGGTAAGCTCACCCTCTCTAGTCTCTCCTGCCTCCCAGTGTATAAAAAGGGGTGCTCTGTGGACTTTGTTAAAGGGGAGGGGGGGCAGGCTTTGGTGAGCAGAGACCCTCTTTACACAATAGTCCACAGTAGTTTCCCAGAACACCCCTTACATCAGATCTGATGTATATGGGGTCTGTGCGGACTCTGATGTAAGGGGGGCCTCTGTGCGGACTCTGATGTAAGGGGGGCCTCTGTGCGGACTCTGATGTAAGGGGGGCCTCTGTGCAGACTTTTGTGATCATGAAAAATCTTAGACTGTTTTCCTCGATCCATCACTTTTCCACGCTCTATGGGCCACTTGACTGGACTTGCCCCCCAGGCCTAAGGCTGCCAGCCCTCCCCTGTGTGTATGTGTGAAAATATACTACAATACTGTTGTTATCCTTACATGAAGAAACAGATAATGTTTTAAAGACACAGTACATATTAGCTTGAAATGGAGGACAAAAAGACTGTTGAAATCAAAAGCAGACGTCATCCCCTCACTCCAAAAGCCCCCCTCCTCCCCCTCCTTCTGTTTCTTCGTCCTTGTCTTACTGAAGGAACTTTGTGCATCGTGGCAAAAGAGACTGTTTGTGCTAATTGAAGACTTTGAAACGTGTGCAGTACAGACGTCACAGGGAGGCGTGTAAAATGGGACTGGTCTATATGAATTAACCAATCAGTGTGCTTATGTGTGTGATGTCATATTGTTAATAAAGGAAGCCGTACAGGCTTCACCTCTTCCTCTTGAGGTTGGACACAGAAGGAAGCAGCAGTTTGTTTCTCAGCTCTCTGCATGCTCCTATGATTTGGGTCAACGGCAGAAATGGGGTTAGCACTGAGGTTGTATCAGGGAATCAATCTATTTCATACTGACCTTCATTTTAAAAGAACCGCGTTTCTCTTGAAAGGATGAAAGCATGCGCTCGTCACATTCGATGCCGCCATCTTGCTTCACCCTACCTATGCCGTGGAAGCTACCGCACATGCGTAAAAGTCATTTCGAGCATGCACGGGTTTCCACGGCGACAGGTTAGTAAGTATACACACTCTCGGGTTTCTCGTCGGGAAACAGGCCGACAAGAATCTCGACGAGAAAAAAGAGAGCAGGTTCTTTTTTTTTTCTCGTTGAGATTCTGGCCAGATTTCCTGATGAGAAACCTGAATGCCTCGTACACACGAACAGGAATCTCGGCAAGAATCAGTTTTCTTGCTGGTTTTTGTCGAGAAACCCGGTCGTGTGTACGAGACCTAAGTTTTCATATATGCCGAATGGTTATGTCTATTTGATGCATATACTGTATACTAACTAATAATCTGGATGAATACTTGATACATTTTTGTTACTATTAGCCACATAGATATTACTTCCTTGACTGGCTATATGTTACAACACATTGCCATTGTCTAGGCAAAAAGGCTGACTGTTGTGTTTTTTTTTTAACGCAGCCAATTCTGTGAGTATACTTGTCCCCCTCTTTTTATTTTTATATTTATGCTTTTTATAGATGTTTTGCTCTGACTGAACGGCTTTCACTGCATTATCTGTCTATGTCTTAATAGAGGCGCGGCTGCCTGTCTGCTGCCTGGGGCCCGTCCTGTTGTTGTTCTGCCACATGCCAGCAATTATAGATGTACAATGATTTATTATTTTATGTATGAAAATGTTGTTCACTTATTTTTGTCTTTGTTTGTATACATCCTAATAGATTCATATATCTATGTTCCTGAGGAAGCGTTTCAACAACGCATAACATGTAGAGCGAACCCTCCTTTCCTCTGGACCCACCGCCTGGTCTACAGTTATATCTTTGATTGTACTCTTGAGTTTTAATAACAAGTTTTAATAACAAAAAACTGTACCATACTACCAATATTGTGATAACCTGTGTGGACCAGTTATAACATTGATAAATGTTTTGGATTTTATATATATATATATATATATATATGTATGTATATATATAAAATATATTATATATAAACAGTTTTGTATATGATATCTTTATAAATAAAATACCTCTAGTTTTTTACTTTATCTACTGTGTGCCTTTAAAAGTCCAAATCTACTAGCTCTTAGGCCCCATACTCACGACCAAACATGTCTGCTGAAACTGGCCCGCGGACCAGTTTCAGCAGACATGTTTGGTCGTGTGTAGTTACGAGCGTACAGAATTTCACCGTACATTTGCCCGCCGGGCCGTTTTTCAGCAGACATTTATTTGCAAACTTGTTTTAAAACCGTCCGCTCAAATCCTGTCCGAACGGACATGTTTGGTGGTGAGTACACAAAACCAACGTACAAAAACCCCGCGCATGCTCAGACTAAATGAGGCCACGGGAGCGCTCGTTCAGGTAAAACTCACGTTTGTTTGGGATATGGCACATTCGTCAATAGAAAGATTAATTCTAGCAATAGAACACTGAAGCAAACCACAAAATAAACAACGCTTGATGCCGTCGTTTTATTCATTCTTCTCTTGCTAGAAATAATCAGTTATTTAGCTCATGTTATTTCAACTGAGTTTTTCCATACTGAAAAGTGACATTTGTTAGCTGTGATGTAGTAATATTTTAGCAATCTTTTATTGGCCCGACGTATCATATTTTTACTGGTCCTCCACATGTATAATTTTTTGCTTTTAATGTTTAATGTTTATCTTTCCCACTTTATTTATGTGTTTATAGTTATGTCACCATTTAGAATATTTTAATAGGAAATTGTTTTGATTTTGCTTTTGTTTGTATATTTAACTGGATTATTTTGAAGGTTGTTTAAATTGTCTACCATGTTGGCACACCAAATGCCCCCCCCCCCCATGAGTTAGTGAATATTTTAGATTAAACATTTTATTTGTTTGTAATGTTTGATGCCTAAAATAATACCCACAGTATTACAAACAATAGGCACGTTTTTAAAATCAACAAAAAGGCTTTTATTTTAGCAAATGATAAAAAGGAACAAAAACAGAATGGCAGCACTTGAACAGCTAGCAAAATACATGCAAACTTGCATTGTCAAACATGGTGAAGGCTAAACTAGCCAACCTCAGGAGGCACACAAACTAAAATCTGAAGCAGCAGCACATAACCAAAGGAACCCAAGCTGTGGTAGTCCAAACAAGATGCCATTTGTGGGGGATCAAATGGAAGGCAGGGCATCAACGTCTCCTCTTCCTTGCAACCTTCCTTCCAGGCTGCCTTACAGCGGGTCTTCCCTGGGCCCTTGCAGGTGGGGATGATGTGGCAGCAGGAGTATGATGTTCAGCAAGCCGGGCCGGGTCACATAGCCCAGTGTCTGGGGTCAGCAGCTCCCTCTGCATCCACCAAAGGGCCTGGTTGATGATGCCCTTGGCCAATTGCCTCTGCTCCTCCGTGCCTTTATTCAGATCATGTGCCACGGAGGCACTGTAGGCCTCAGTGGGGTTGAGGGGGGCCCTCATGATGGCACTTGCCTCCTTAATCATTTGGAGGCTGGCTTCCTCCACTGCCCCCAATTTCTTCTTACGGCCTGGTGGCCTAATATAAAGGGGAGGAGCCTGGCTGGTGGTGCTTGTCCTGGGGAGCTGCTCAACGCCACTGGGCCCGGCCTCCTCCTGGCTGCCACTGACCCCTTCGGCCTGGCTGTCAGTGAGGAGAGGATCTGCCACCTCCTGGCTGGTCTCTTCTTCCTGTGTAAAAAAAAGGGACATGTTGTAATATATTTCGAAATATAATCACTCACATTTTCATGCTTGAATCTTATTTTTTGCCTTGAATTTATACTTGAAAACAGACTCACCCTCTGACCCCTGCAGTTGTCATCCCTGACACCTATTTGTTTGCCCACGACTTTAGATTTTTACTTCCCAGCTTGTATTTTATTAACCAATATCAAGTCAAGAATCAAACAATAATTAATATTATTCCATAAATAGTTAGGAAACTACTATACCTCATCATCGTAGAGGCGCAGATCTGCCTCTCTGTCAGCCAGGCCCTCTTCATCCGACTCTGCAGGGCTGTTGTGATCTGGGGAAGTCCCGCTGGGAGGTAGCGTGGAGGGAAGGTTGGGATTCAGACTTGACATAGATGGCCTGCCTTCCAGTTGATCCCGCAAAAATGACATCTGGCTGTAATACCACAGCTTGGGTTCCTTTGGTGGTCTTGCTGCTGCTCCAGATCTTAGCTGCTTTTGGTGAGCTTTGTATGCTCTCCTATATGTGCCCCTGAGGTTGGCAAGTTTATCCTTCACCATGTTGGCACTGCATTCTGGCACCCATGTCCTCATGTATGCTGCTAGCTGTTCAAGTGCTGCCGCTCGTACGTCCTTGTTATGGTAGGTGGGCTGCTTTGAATCCCACAGGATGGGCATTTCCCTAAATTTATCCAGCAAGTGCTGGATAATCTCTTGGGTCTGCAGGAGATCCATTGTTAAATGATGAATTCTTGATTTTTATTCTAGATTAAAAAAATATAAATAAACCAAAAACACAATTAAAAAAAGCCTCAGCATTTACATTGATAGAATATGTTGTTTAAAAAGTAGTACCTATATAGAAATACAAACACAGTGTCTCTTGTTTAGAAAATGCTGGCCAGCTGAGCCCCATTGGTTGGTTGTAGCTAACATTTTTTTTAGACATGCCGCCCCTTTGGTTACATTGCAGTAAATAATTGAAATCTAGAACCATACACAATTATTACAAATGACAGCATTCATCAAGGCACTATTGCATGTGTAGATATCCTGCCCCTCAGCATTGATTACATGAAAGAAACTTCATAATGACCTCTGTCCAACCAACACAGAACAATACTTGGCCTGATCTGAATACACCCTACATAATTGATAATGAGTCACAGCATTTTTGACCTCTCTATTTTGTGATGTCTACAAAAGCATTTGGGTATGAAAATCACATTCTGGTATCCAAGAGACATAATAGCTTAATAAAACTGTGCAACCAACAGACCAAACCCCCATCCCATGGCTCTTCATTTTATAGCCCGCTGCTGATCCCATGTTTAAATTTCTTACCTGCCTCTCTCAAAATCCTCGTTTGTTACGCTCGATGAATTAACACATAACCTACGTAATCACGTCAAGCGCCTTTTATCCACTCCGCGTATGTATGAAACGCCGCCCTCGTCACCTTTGCCATGCCCCTAATCAATTGAAAAAGTAAATATGGCGTTAACTGTGTAGGTTCTGGAATCGCGCGAATATTCTCCGCGTAACCTACGTCAATACGTTGTTGGCATTCGCGACACTCCGCATATGCAAGAATCCCCGCCCTCATCTCCGCCCCTGACGGGACATTTCCTCGTTTCCACGCCCATAATCTCTGTGGGAAGGAAAGATGGCGATGTCACACGAGCGGGCACGGAGCTCTCATGGCGCAAGTGAAGGGACAGAGGCAGGACCGTCCCGATCCAGGCCTAAAAGATATAAAGCCACTAATATGGCGTTTGAAGAAATGGTGGAGTTGGTTTACATCATGAGGAGGAAGGATTATGATGGGGAATGTGGGCCCTACAAAACACCGAACCGTAGAAAGTCACACATAATGGACAAGGTGGCAAGGAGAATGAGGAGAATGTTTGGTGTCACCAGGTCCAAGGAGCAACTCCGGAAGCGTTGGTCCGATTTAAAATTGAGGGAGCCACATCACATGAAGAAGATACTCAAAATTCTGCGTAAAAGTAAGTCCATATTATTTAAGGGGGGGGGGGAATGTCTGCAAGAATGTGTTGACATGTAGTTTTTGACATCTGCCTCCTTGGCCTGCTTGTACTTTTGAACACGTGTATTGTGTTTATGTAAAATAACAACCTTTACCAAATTTCGTGAAATAGTAAACACGCGTAATATGACATTGTTTTGCAAAAATGCGACGTTACTCCAGGAACAACACACCTGGACATGGCTGACTGGCCCCAAACTTGGTTTTCAAACATTGTTGAATAGCAAAATCACAGAAATTAAATTGAGTGAATGTGACAGGCAAACAAGATTCATTCTCCAAAATGCAAATAAAGCTGATGTTTTAACATCTGGAAATGCAAAGCACCTGTGTCTCAACAATCAAAGGATATTTATTTGGAGGGTCGACGAGAATTAATGTTTTGGGGGGACATCCATTTGTGTCACTTCTTTGCAAAAAAGGGGCAGGATCAGAGCTTGGCCTAGAACTACGCCAAAAATGGAGGATTGCTGAAAGAATAAACAAACAAAAATCATCATAAATGTATCGTCTATGCAATGTGTGCGATTTATGATATCCAATATCAGTGTGCTGATGAGTATACCTTTTTTTTTTCATTATTTCTTATAGGGGAAAGAAGACGCCAGCAATTGGAGGAGGCAGAGAGGGCCAGACACCCACAAAATCAAACACCTCCACATGTTGAGGAGGAGGAGGCTGTGGAAGGAAGAGAGGAGGATGTGGAAGGAAGAGAGGAGGATGTGGAAGGAAGAGAGGAGGATGTGGAAGGAAGAGAGGAGGAAGACTTAACTCTGGATTTAGAATTCGGTGAAGATGAGGCGGAACTGGACGAAGCAGAATTGCGTGATTTTGAAGGGGTAGTGATGGATAAAGAAGGAGTTCTGGAAGAAGATGGAGGAGTCGTGGATGATGAGGGGGAGGTGGTGGAAGAAGGAGGAGTGATAGAAGATGAAGAAATTGGGGATGTGGAAATTATCAGGCCATCAGGTCAGTGTCACCCCAATATTAATAGGGCCAAACATATGCAGATAGGCCGGAAACTATTTACATATTTTGAATGCCAATTTGTTTGTTTTTAGGGGATGAAGATGGTGTAGCACATTTTTCACGTGCAAGTGCTTCTATAATTGTACAGCAAGTAATGGAGTGCAGCACGGAAATGGACATTATGCGGGAAAGGATGGTCGTCATGGAGCAGAATGTGCGAAATGTCATTTCAGAGTGTAGCACGGAAATGGACAACATGCGCCAAAGGATGCTAGTCATCGAACAGAATTACAAAAATATCATTGACATGATGGGCCGTGTCAAAGACTGAAACACAGAAGCCCATCCCCCGCCCATCCCCCGCCCACAAAACCCTTTTTAATTTTTGTACTTTATAATACGCCAAAATTTCGAAATGCACACACAGTGTGCCAATATGTGCTATCTGCCATCACAGACTATCTATTGTCTGTGCTTTGTGGGTACAAACCCCTCCTCGATACTCAAGTAGTTGAGAGGAAGAAGGGTTTGCTCCCACAAAACACAGACATTGATCACCCATGATGTCAGATAGCACATGTGGCCATTTGTCTGTTAAACCAATGACATTTGGCGATTTTTCACTGAATGTGTGCATTTAGAAATTTTGGCGTGTTCCAGTGTGAAAGCACACCATCCATGACTGACTGCTGTTCTTTTTTTATATTTTTGTTTGGTGTTGATCTTTTTTGGTTTGTAAATGTTTACAGTTTCAGATCACAAAACGAACAAGAAATCTCACCTAAAGAAATAAGTTAACGAATTTTCTTTAAAAACTAAAAAATCTTTTTGTTGTGTTAAAATATTTTTAAAAAAATTATACACAAACAAATACAAAGCCAATAAATGTTTTGTATAAAAACAAGACCCAAACATTTCTAAATGTAAATAAATGTCTTCTAAAAAAAAAAAAAAAAAATAAAAAAAAAAATTAAAAAATAACCAAAAAAAATTCAACATAAATTATTCTGGGTTATTGAAAACCAAACTAAATAATAACTTTAATTTTGAACAAAAGTATAAAAAAATTAAGTTTAGAAGTGTGTATATATATATATATATATATATATATATATATATATATATATATATATATATATATATATCTATATATATATCTATCTCTAGAGATAGATATATAGGAGACAAGCCAAAAAATTCTGGCGTATAGTTTCAGTGAAATTATTCTTACATTGTGTTTCGATCAGTATTATTGCTAATCACTGTCAATAAAGACAAAAAACTAAATAATTCAAAGCCAATATTTTGTAAAAAAAATTTGAAGAAAATGTTTTCAGCCAAAAAATACACATTTCTTGTTGAAAAATGACTAAAATAAAAAAATGTAATTGTGACATCAAAAGCAGAAAAATGAGTGGCTTCTTATTTCTAGACTGAATACCCAGTTAGTAGATGAGTGAATAATGTGCAAATGTGGTTAGTTAATACATCAGAGTAAGTAAATTTGGCACTAGAAGTGCACTATTTTTGGAGAGAACCTGGAAGACAGAAAAATAGAGAAAAAGCAGTAATGACAAACAACTGTATAAAGTCCAATGGTCTAATTATTTATTAGTTGAGAGAATATTCCTTTCTTTGGGGGGCCGAATTAGAAAGAAATATGATCTGGCATAGCAATGGCCCCCCGACCCATGAAGTACTCAACATATTTGTCGCGTACCTCACGAGCAGATTGGGGGGCCAAGCCAGCGCGACCAGTGTCCAGGCCAGGAATGTTCTCTGAGGGTAGTCCTGCCTCAGAGCCCATGGAGGCTAGGTACGTCTGGGAGTGCCTGCGTAGAAAATTGTGCAAAATGCAGCAGGCAAATATAATGGTGTTCAATTTATATTCCGCCAAATGTATCGATGTCAGGAACAGGCGGAACCGGTTGCTGAGGATCCCAAAGGCATTCTCGACTACCCTCCGAGCCCTGGACAACCGAAAATTGAACACACTCCTCTCTGAGGTGAGGGTCCTCTGGGGAAAAGGCCGCATTAGGTGAGGTCCAAGGCCGAAAGCCTCGTCCGCTAGGAACACAAACGGAAGTCCTTCCACATTATCTTCATCTGGTGGCAATGCCAGACCACCAGTTTGGAGACGATCATAGAAATCAGTCCGTGAGAACACTCCCCCATCTGACATCCGGCCGTTCTTCCCCACGTCCACATATAGAAACTCATACTGTGCCGACACCACCGCCATCAACACAATACTATGATAACCCTTGTAGTTATAATAGAAGGACCCCGAGTGGGGTGGGGGCACAATGCGGACGTGTTTCCCATCTATTGCTCCACCGCAGTTAGGAAAATCCCACCGCTCGGCAAATTGGGAAGCCACAGACTGCCATTCCTGTGGTGTGGATGGTAGCTGTGGGGACAAACAAAAAAAGAGATTTAGTACTTTGGCACATAAACATTGCAAACATAATCCTACAAGCATCCTTGTGCAACTTTACATTTTTAAAATAGCATTTTCAAATTATGAAGGGAGAATTTCGGGGCACAAATAGATACGCCCACTTAATTAATAAGAGACTCCCCAGCCCTCTGATGGGGACAAAAACACTTTGAAGGGGGGGTGGGGGGTGTTTAAACTGTTTTTAGAAAACAAAAAAATAATTAAAAAAGTGGCAAGGTGGGGGTTGGCCCGAAGATAGCATGCTGGACAGGTTAATATTGGGTAAGATCCAAATATGCAGGTAGGCCAAAATAAAAAGAACATGTAAAAGCTGATATCAACATGCATAGGGAGAAAAGGGAACGTTAGTTAAACACAAAGCATATCTGGGAATAAAAAATAAATGTTAGTTGCCAACATTATTAAAGACACATTGTGAGGTTAAAATGAGGGAACTTACCTTAATATACTCCTCATGCAGAACTTTGATGATGGCAGCACACGTGTCCGGTATGATGACCCCAAGCGCCTGCGGAGAGATGCCTGTCGAGAACTTGAGGTCCTGCAGGCTCCTCCCAGTCGCCAGGTACCGCAACGTGGCAATAAGCCTCTGCTCGGCCGTGATGGCTTGGCGCATCACAGTGTCCTGCCTCATGATATAGGGGGACAGAAGATCCAGCAGACTGTTGAATACGGGGTCCGTCATGCGGAGAAAATTCCTATAGTCATTAGGATTATTCTCCTGGATTTCCCTAAGCAGAGGCATATGTGAGAACTGGTCACGCTGGCGCAACCAATTCTTGGTCCAGAAACGCCTCCGCCCCCTGTTTCTGGCCAAAGTACTGGAATAATGAACATATCCAGCAGCCATCCCATAAACAGCACCAACTCGCGAAAATTGACGCTGCTGCTCCATCATGGCTTCAAACCGGCCGGCTGGTCAGTCAAGAACACACTCCAACAGAAAGCACAATCAAATCCAGCGGGACCTGCAAAGAACGCACGACACACAGATACGAACGCACAGTACGAAACTGCAAAGCAGAACGAACTGCACGCCTGTACCCGAATGCCAACTACGTACCCACAAGCACACGCACTGAACGAGAAAATACTACCTGCTAAAGCCTGGAGACCGAGAAGCGCGAATCAGCTCTAACCAAACCTTCACTAACACGAGCAAAGCCGTAACTAGCAAAAGCGGAACAGAGGGCGTCGCCATTGACTTTGGCCTTTCCCTTTATAGTGACGTCAAACGTGGATTACGTGCACGCGTTCAGGTCCGCAGGGAAATATGGTCCGCTGGTGTGTACAAGCCAGCGGGCCAAATGAAAAAACAGCCTTGTACGCCGGAAACAGCCCGTCGGACATTTCGAGCGAACATGTTTGGTCGTGAGTACTCGGCCTTAGGCCTCGTACACACGACCATTTTCCTCGGCAAAATCCATCAAGAAAAATGCTGGCAGAGCAGAGAGAAAACTGCCGTGGATCTAGACGAGAAAAAAAGAGAACATGCTCTCTTTTTTATCGTCGGGAGTCTCAATTTCCTCGTCGTGTTTCTCGTCGGGCTGGTTTGTGTGTTTGCTTAGAAACCCGTGCATGCTCAGAATAAAGTATGAGACGGGAGCGCACCTTCGGTAAAAGTAGCGTTCGTAATGGAGATAGCACATTCGTCACGCTGTAACAGACTGAAAAGCGCGAATCGTCTCTCACCAAACTTTTACTTAACACGCAGTAACATGAGATTAGCGAAAGCAGCCCCAAGGGTGGCGCCAGTGGAATCAAACTTCCCCTTTATAGTGCCGTCGTACGTCACCGCGTTTGAGAACGATGAGATTTTGTCTTGACAGTGTGTATGCAAAGAAAGCTTGACAAGATTCTCGTCAAGCCTGACAACAACCTCGTCGAGGAAAACTACATTTCTTTTACGACGAGATTCTCAGTCGTGTGTACGAGTCAAAATCGACACATTATCAGACGTTGGCACATTGACACCAGTATATCCACAGTATCACCCTGTGGGCATATACGTTAAACCCAATTCTCTTCATGAAGTTTACTTCCCCCCACCTTATAGAAAATATCACTGTGCAACTCTTCAAAAAGCATCATGTCTGGGTCCTCTTGATCCTGCATGTGTGTGACATGACTCATTAATTCCTACAGGGAGAGCAGTAATCTGCAGGACAACTGGAGGATGCCATGAGTACAGCTCCCTGTTGGACTATATGACGCTGTGGTGTGCATACCCGGGATGAAGAGAGCCCACAGAAGTCACCTATTGAAGAAAGGCTTTTAGCAGGACTACACAGTGAAGATCACTGGAGCAGAGGCAAAGGTAAGTATCGGACCAGGTGGGCTGTACACATGGGGCTGGAGCAATGCCTTAAAGGACAATTTGCACCAAGTTATGAGTCAGTACGCACAGGAGTGCCTAACCACAATCAAAAAGCAGGAACTAAACTAATAATTTTCAGGAGAAATTCAAGACAAAGGGTAGATCTTTCAGATAATTCTTAGGTATAATTAACAGTTAAAGTGGATGTAAACCCACTCTCATCCTTTCTAAACTACTGCCATAGTGCTGATCTATAAAGATATAGATGCCTCCTGCATGTATCCTTACCTGTCAAATGTCTCCCCTCTGTCTGTTATAAGAACTGAAAAACTGCAGATTCTGTGGGTGGATCTGTTGTCTGGAGCTCGGTGGGTGGAGTCGTGATGTCAGTAGACTCCCCGCCCACCTCTACACTCCCCTTGTCAACATGCATTTGTTCCTGTGTATTCCTTACACTGAATTCTGCTATGATGACTAACATCCAGTCAAAATCCAGAAAAGTAACCACATGACTTCAGAAAAGGAGTGGGGGTGGGAATTAAAAAATAATGCCAGTCTCCAGGCTAGTGCATGAGATATGTAAATAACCTGTCACTCACAGCAAGGGGGAGGAACAGACAAAAGTTTTCTCTTGTTGGTCCATTTATTTTACTGAAAAAAGAAAAGAGGATTGCTTAGAGCTGGATTAACTCTTTGTGGCAAGACTGGGCACAGATGTACTCTACATTGTGACAGCAAAAATAAAAAATAAAAATTGGGTTTACATCCACTTTAACCACTTCCCGCCCATTCAATATACAATTGACGTCCGGGAAGTGGTTATGAAATCCTGACTGGACGTCTATTGACGTCCTGCAGGATTTCATGCCGGCGCGTGCCCGTGGGGGCGCGCAGCGCGGCGATCAGTAATGTGGGGTGTCAGTCTGACACCCTGCATCTTCGATCTTGGTAAAGAGCCTCCAGCGGAGGCTCTTTACCACGTGATCAGCCGTGTCCAACCATGGCTGCCCACGATGTAAACAGGAAGAGCCGTTGATCGGCTCTTCCTCACTCGCGTCTGACAGACGCGAGTAGAGGAGAGCCGATCGGCGGCTCTCCTGACAGGGGGGGTTCGCGCTGATTGTTTATCAGCGCAGCCCCCCCTCGGAAAGAAAGAAAGAAAGCTCTATTTGTGGGAACAAACTGATAAAAATTTCATTTGGGTACAGTGTAGCATGACCGCGCAATTGTCATTCAAATTGCGACAGCGCTGAAAGCTGAAAATTGACTTGGGCAGGAAGGTGCGTAAGTGCCTGGTATAGAAGTGGTTAAAGATGTCGCCGATAGAATAATAATTCTTTTAATTTCGAGTTCAGTTCCACTGCCTGTGAAAACCCCTTAAAAAGCCGCATTTTATTGAATTTCTCCTGAAAAATAGCAGTGTACTTTGTGTCTGGGAACTTCATAGTTCTACATCTGCAACATGAGATCCTCTAAGACACAGCTGTTTCTGACTGCTAGTCTTATGAGATTTGCGGTGCAATTTGGTAATGTCAACACAGAACTGATCACTGTTCTCTTTGCTGGAAAGGAAGCTGTACATAGGGTGTCTGTATTGCAAGGATCTCCCTGCTTTTTCTTAAAGTATTGCTAAAGGCAAAACTTTTTTTTTCCGGACAGAGTGGAAATGGATTAGAGCACTTAAGGTTTAGATTTTTCATTCTAAGGTTTAGATTTTTATTGCTATCTCCATCCCTATTAGGGATATTCACCCTCTCTGTGTGTCTTGTTTACCATTATCATTGAAAGTGCAAGTAAAACAAAATCCCCAAAATCCAACCCCAAATTAATTTGGGTTGTCGTCAGAAATGTAAAACAAGGGAAATCCTGCGATGGGAACACTAGTTCTGGTGACCTGGGGGCCCCAAGGTATTCCCCTAATTTGCAGGGGGAAAAAAAATTCCCCATTCAGGATTTTTTTTAGGCAACATTAATACATTATATTAAAAGATTGGGGAGATTTACCTTCAATTCTGCTTCCATAGCCAAAACACGATTTGAAAGTAAATCTCTGCAAATTAAGCATATACTTGTGAGTTTGCTCTGAAACAACACCCCCAAAATAAATAGCATACCATACATTTCCAAATTCTGGATTTTATAGGCAAGATTAACACATTATATTAAAAGACATACATGTCAGTCTTTACTGAGTTACAAAACCAATAAAATCCCTATAAAAAGTGACACCGCTGATTTTTAAACCTGCATATTTCAGTCAGAACATCACAACCATATGAATACCCATGCCTGGTTAACACTATCTTCTGACATGAAGATATGTGAGCAGAAACCCCCAACACGTTTCAGAAACAAAAAACGTCTTCTTCAGGGGTATATACATGAAGGGTGCAGACTTTCTACAGCATAATTACATTTGTTTAGAATGTGTGACATATATACCTATAATACAAATAACATTTGTATGCCATGTTACATACAAACTTGCTGCAATATTGGTATTCATATGGTTGTAATGTATTGCAATATTTAGGTTTTAAAAATCAGCCGTGTCACTGTTTTAATATGGATTTTTTTTGTAACTCAGTAAAGACTAACATGTATGTCTATTAATGTAATAAGTTAATCTTGCCTATAAAATCATTTATTTTTTGCTATTTATTTTGGGGATGTTGGCAAGTTTCAGAGCAAACGCACACGTATATGTTTCATTTGCAGGTATTTACTTTCAGGATTTGGTTTTGGCTATGGAAGAGGAATTGAAGGTAAATCTCCCCAATGGGATGGGACAGAAGGCAAAAAACTTCACATAGGCCCGGATTCACAAAGCACTTGCGCCGACGTATCTCGAGATACGCCACGTAAGTGCAAATATGCGCCGTCGTATCTGTGCGCCGGACCCACAAGCTGAGATAAGCCTAAAAATAGGCTTCATCTCACCGACGTAACTTGCCTATGCCGGCGTATCGTGGGCGCATATTTACGCTGGACACATGTGGCGCTCCTATTGATTTTTTTTCAAATATGCAAATGATCGAAATACGGCGATTCACGGACGTACGTGCGCCCGGCGCATGCTATACGCGGTTTGCGTAAGTTGTACGCCCGACGTAAAGTTATTCCCCATAAAGGTGGTGTAACCCAGCAGCAGACATGCAAAGGTCTGCACCAGGGAACTTAAGCCGTTGTATTTTACGTAGTTTACGTTGGACGTGAATGTGGCTGGGCGATGGGTTACGTTCACGCCGTAGGCAGTGATCCTTCGTATCGTAGGCAGTTGTTCCGACGTGATTCTGAGCATGCACACTGGGATGCGTCCACGGGACGGCGCAAGCGCTGTTCGTTATACGTATCTGTCTGGTGCTCGGCCCATCATTTGCATGGGGTCACGCCTCATTTGCATGGCTCACGCCCACTTCCACTTACGCCGACTTACGCCTAAGAAACCCAGCGCAGATTTGGGAGCAAGTGCTTCATGAATTCTGTGCTTGCCTCTCTGCGCTGCGTCAGCGTAGTGTAAAGAAGATACGCTACAGCGGCATAAATGTGCGCCGCTGTCTGTGAATCCGGGCCCATAGTGACCCACCCACCCTTTACTCTATCCAAAACTTCTTTATGAGGAAGCAAAGCCCTGCTTTTCTACCAAGATGACCATCTCCACACAGAGACACAGGGGTTGATTTACTAAAAGAAAAAAGACTGTGCCCTTTACAAGGTGCAGTTGCCCCCTGCAAGTGCAGTTGCTCCAGAGCTTAGTAAATGAGCAGAAGCGCTGCTGACTTCCATCATCCAATCATGTGTAAGCGTAAATTCATTTTTTTAAATTTTCTTTGGGTATGTGATTGGGTCCCTCATTTACTAAGCTCTGGAGCAACTGCACTTGCAGAGGGCTACTGCACTTTGCAAAGTGCACAGTCTATTTTCTTTTAGTAAATCAACCCCACAGTGTAGACCAAGGCATGGAAAGACAGTAAGTGGGAAAGGATCTTCCTTTTGCCTTCTTCCTGGATATTTGGCCACAGCTTCCACAGTACAGGTCCTCTTTAACCACTTGCTTACTGGGCACATATACCCCCCTCCTGCCCAGGTGAAATTTCAGCTTTCGGCACTGCATCGCTTTAACTAACAATTGCGCGGTCGTGCGACGTGGCTCCCAAACAAAATTGACGTCCTTTTTTCCCCACAAGTAGAGCTTTCTTTTGGTGGTATTTGATCGCCTGTGCGGTTTTTATTTTTTGCGCTATAAACAAAGAAGTGAGACAATTTTGAAAAAAATACAATATTTTTTACTTCTTGCTATAATAAATATCCCAATTTAAAAAAAAAAAAACATTTTTTTTTCTCAGTTTAGGCCGATACGTATTCTTCTACATATTTTTGGTAAAAAAAAAAAAAAAAATCGCAATAAGCGACTGGTTTGCGCAAAAGTTATAGCGCTTACAAAATAGGGGACAGAATTATTTTTTTTTAATTATTTTTTTTTACTAGAAATGGCGGCGATCTGCGATTTTTAATGGGACACATCGGACACATTTTTGGCGCCATTCACATTTATACTGCGATCAGTGCTATAAATATGCACTAATTACAGTATAAATGTGACTGGCATTGAAGGGGTTAACACTAGGGGGTGAGGAAGGGGTTAAATGTATCCCTGCTTAGTGTTCTAACTGTAGGTGGAGGGGGGGGTGACTGGGGGGGTGACCGATCTGTGTCTCTATGTACAAGAGACACAGATCGGTCTCCTCTCCAGAGACAGCACCGCTGTCTCTGTGTAAAACGGCAATGAGAGATGATCTCATATGTTTACATATGAGATCCTCTCTCATTGGCCGCACAGATCGCCTCGCGAACGGCCACTCTGATTGGCCGTTCGCGGCGATCTGTAATTGGCTGTGTCCGAGGGACACGGCCAACACAGATTTTCCCCGCAGCGCGCTCTGGAGCGCGCGCGGGGAACGCCCAAAGGGGCGGCCGTCAATTGACGGCAGTTTGGAAATTGGGATCCGCACTGTAGCCGTCAATTGACGGCAGGCGGATCCCAAGTGGTTAAAGTGTTACTAAACCCAGGGCCCTGCATTTACTATACCTGGTCTCCCAAAGTACCCAGAACATGGACATGCATTTATTTTAGTAAATATAAACGGCTAAATACCTTTTCTCATCAGCAGTTAAAGCAGTCTTATGACTTCTATCAGTGTCCAGCTGAGCATTGATTAAAGCTTGTAGGAGAACTTTGCATTCTCCTCTGAAGCCTCGTACACACGACCGAGAAACTCGATGGGCGAAACACATCGTTTTGCTCGTCGAGTTCCTTGTTAGGCTGTCGAGGATCTCGGCGAGCCAAATTTCTCCATTCCCGTCGAGGAAAAAGAAGACATGCTCTCTTTTTGGCTCGACGGGATCCTCAACAGTTTCCTCGTCGTAAAGTGTACACACGACCGGTTTCCTCGGCAAAAAAAAAACCCCAGCAAGTTTCTTACTGGTTTTTGCAGAGAAACTCGGTCGTGTGTACGAGGCCTGACTGTCTTATGAGGCTACATGACCCCTGACCCTCTGTCTGGATAGTGCTGATTGGCCCTGTGCTGATCACATGCAACCCCCCCAAAAAAAAACGTTCTAGCAATGCAGGGCCATCTTAATGCATGGGCACCCCTGGGCAGTGCCAAGGGGCCACAGGTGCATGGGGGCCCCATGATAATCTTGCATTACATCGTACTTGCCAACTGTCCCGGATTCGGAGGAACAGTCATGCTTTTTACTAAGCTTTCAGTGTAGGTGTGCAAATTGGGGCAGGCTGTTAGGGGCCCCAGTGTATTATTTTACCCAGGGGCCCATGATGTTATTAAGACGGCCCTGTAGCAATGCACACAAAACTGAGCATGTGCAGAGTGCTGCCTAGGGCTCTGTTCTAGCAGTAGATGGATTGGAGACAGTAAAAGAAGAGAAGGATTGGAGAAGACAGAATCAAACAGCCTTTTTTACACAATGCACAGAATTAACCCCTTAGATTCCACAGTGAGTATAACAAGCATGCTTTACTGCATATACAGACTGATTTTACTGTTGTGGGTTTAGTAACACTTTAAGTAAATCCTCACTGCAATATTTATAGAGAAGTCAAGCTACGTCAGTCTACATTGCTTTCTGGAGCTACAATTAAATTATTAGACAGAGAATAAGCTGAAAATAATGTGCCTGCTTTCCCAAGACCAGCAATGCTAATAACACAATCACATCCCAGGCATTCTACCAGCAGCAAAAAACACTGTAACAGCCAACCGATGAATTATGCATAAAGACAAATAGAAAAACATCGGAAGAAATAATAGAAATGTCGGGTTATGCAAAGTTAAAATGTTTTTATGTACCCCTACAAGTGTTTTACAGGGACAAACAGGATTGTGTGACACTGATCATAAATACACTGCCAACTGCTGCTTTGGAAGGGAGACTTGTGTCATAAATCTAGAAAATAGAAGATCCAGCAAGAAAGCAACAGATAAAACAATTTATAGGATGATTTTCAAATTGAAATCTCATTCAGTCCTATATGGCTAATATAAATCAATTCACAACAGTTTAGTGTGGTAAAAAAAAGATAGGACATTGTTGTACTCAAAATAAATAAAAAAATAAAAAATAAACATGTCACAGTCAATCGGCAGTACAGCCGCACCCCATAAGGGTATGTGCTGCCATGGTACAAATGCAATGTAACTACATGTAATGTATAGGTGTGCTATGCGCAGCCGATTGCATTAGGGTGTGCATCCCAAAGCTCAAACACACACGCGTACGTACATACATATAGGGCAGTAGGGCAATGGACAGTGTCGGTAGAGCAGTGAACGATGTCAGTAAGGCATAGGTTTGTGTCAGTAGTTTATTTTTTTATATATTTTTAATAATATGTTATCATTTTTTCCAATACTTTTTTTTTAATATTGTTTTTTTTTTTACTATTTTACTTAGGTGCCCCATTGGTGGGCTTTGGTGAAATATCAGGGGTCAAAACAGACACCTAAAGTCTCACATTCCAGATAGAGAAAGGGACTGAGGACAGAGATTCCCCAGTCCCTTCCTCTGCAGTCAAGCGGAAGGGTGGCTTTGCTTAGTACAGGGTCATTAGGGTGTGCATTAGGCACACCTGGCACACCCTGTGCGCACACCTATGATCTAATGGATCATCAGGGAGAGGCATTTCAGTCTCTTAAAGCAAGCATGGCAGAGATTAGAAATCCCCTTGCAATCACCAGCTAATTGCAGACCAGCTTCTGCTGACAAAGCGATCCACGAGAATCACTAGTGAGAAACTAGACCCATGTGAAAAAGGCCTAAATCATATGAATAGAGATCGCTAGATCGGATAAATAGATAGTCTTGGTTGGATGCAGAGATTGGTATACAGAGAAGAAAGAATTGGTGGAATAGACAGATTTAGTATGTAACAGTTTACACAATGTAATTTACATTTACAGTTCTTTACTCCTACACGCTGTATTCTAGTACGTTATCCTTAGTTACTATGGTAAAATGTAGGCAGGAATAGTGTCATAACATACACATATTTATATATGTACTTCTGATATAAAAAAATAGGTCACAATACAACAAAATAATCTGCAGAGGTCCTGTGTTTAAAGTGGTAGTAAACTCTTTACTACCACTTTCACTTACAGGTAAGCCTATAATAAGGCTTACCTGTAAGTATAAAGAATATCTCCTAAACCTGTACGGTTTAGGAGATATTCCCCTCGCAATGCGCCGCTGACTGCAGCGGCGCATGCACAGGGGGGATCTTCGGCTAAAGGCCCGGCAGCCACCAGACCTTGCCGGCCAAGAAGTCTCCAGCGTGCATGCGCGGGAGTAACGTCATCGCCGCTCCAGCCAATCACAGCGCTGGAACAACGATACCCCGGAAGACACGCCGAGGCAAGATGACATCTCCCTCTGCGTGGACCAGGAAAGTTCCCCTAACCTCGTTCCAAGGTAAGTATTTTGTGGTGCATACTAGCTCATTATGGCTTTTGCTTTTCAGGGATAAAAAAAAACAAAAAAAACAGCTTTACTACCGCTTTAAGAAGTGACGTACATCTCTTAAAATCTTGAAATCTATTTTGCCCAAATGAAGTCCTCTAATGAACCAATACAGCACAGAGTTTTGTTCAATGGTCTATTTACATCTTGGCAGCCTAATGTGTTGCAATAATACACAAGTTTTAAGGTCAATTTTTGGACATAGCAACATGGATTCTATTAGGGTACCCTATTAAAATTAACGGACTGGCAACACATTAAAACTTTCAAAACAACGGACATGCTGCATTTTTGGTAAGACCACTGGTAATTGACTGCTAGACCTGAGAAATGCCACAGGGAGGAGATCACATGCTCTCTCATACCTAGAAGCACTGTATTTTACATTGGCTAAGGTAGAGGAAATAGCACCAGGTAATGACTGGAGAGATACAAGGCGTTATCAAAAAGTTTTCAGTTTTGTAACACACCAACAGATGGCAGCACAAGGCTACACGCACAGTCACAGGGAGCACCGACCTTCATAAGTCAGTATGCCAAAAGACATTGTCATGTGTACATTGGGAGCTGTGCAACTGGTACTATTCTGACCATGTGCATTACCACGTCTGCTATTTCATCATAGACAGCAAGTTAGAACAAAGAGCAAACATTAAATTCTGAGTGAAACTGAGCAAATCTGCCACAGATACATTTCACATGATTCGGCAAGTTTATGGTGTTGCTGCAATGAGTTGTTTGAGGTGTTTTGAGTGGCCCATGCGCTTCAAAAGTGGAAGAACATCACCGGAATATGACGAAAATTTAGGAAGACCTTCAACGAGCTCAAACCCCGAAAATGTCAAAACCATTCGGCAACTTGTGCATGACGATAGTCGGAGAACAAAAAAAGGGGGAGGGGAATAACATATAGGCACTCACATTTGCCCACATCCGAAATAGTAGTTCAAGAAAAAAGGTTGTACTACACTAGGTAGTGACATGGCGGACTTTCAAAGGCAATCACAGGGACATTTTTCGTTATAAAAAATATATATTTAATTACAAAAATACAAATAAATTTCAATAAAATATGTTGAAAAGAGTACATAAATACATATTCATAAGCAATATTTTCTTTCGTCTCGCCGACGCGTTTCGCCTTACGGCTTCTTCAGGACGAGTTTTGAGAGAGATTTTGTGACAATAAAGTATTGCTAATTGCATATGTCAATTGAGTTGATGGCCATCCACATGCATCAAGGACCATTGGAATCACAGGTGAAGAAATACCGTGTGATATGTTGGTAAGCCCAATGGGAGGAGAAAAGAAAATCTCCTAGTGATGACAGGAGACCACAGCGATTATAAATTGCGGGTTCTGAAAAATAAAAACAGAAGAACGAACCGGGACCAGTAAGGCAAAAGGCAGGTGGAGGGAGCCTGGAGGAAAAATAGATCCAAACACAGGGCAACAACCGTGCGTGCCACTCAAAACACCTGGAACGACTCATTGCAGCATCTCCGTAAACTTGCTAAATTAGGTCAAGCATCTATGTGGCAGATTTGCCCAGTTTCATGCAGAATTTAATGTTTGCCCTTCGTTCTAACATTCTTCCATGATGAAATAGGAGATGTGGTAACTTACATGGTCAGAATAGCACCAGTTGCGCAGCTCCCAATGTACACAGGATGATGTCTTTTGGCACACTGACTTATGAAGGTCGGTGCTCCCTGTGACTGTGGGTGTGCAGCCTTGTGCCGTCATCTGTTGGTGTGTTGCAAAACTGGAAACTTTTTGATACCACCTTGCATCAGTGGGTTGGAGTGGGAGGCGGTCTTTTCAAAGACACTGTCGTTTTGCCTATTCTATGAAAGTGTCTCTTAATATAGGAGCAAGACTTTGAGGGTGATACTAACAACTCAGGAAACTGGAGACTCCAGGAGGCATTAGAAACCATTAAAGTGGAGTTCCACCCAAAAATGGAACTTCTGCTTTTCGGAACCCTCCCCCCCTCTGCTGTCACATTTGGCACCTTTCAGGGGGGGGGGGGGTGCAGATACCTGTCAGGAATTTGCACTCACTTCCGGGAATACAGTATTGCGGCAGCCACGCCCCTACCCGCAGCCCACGCTGTCTTCTGGGAAACACACTGTTCCCAGGAGAGAGCTGGGACCAGTGACGGTGCGCCGTGTTACTTGTGCATGCGCAGTAGGGAACCGGGCAGTGAACCTGCAGCGCTTCCCGATTCCTTCACCAAGGATGGCGGCGGGTGCAGCCGAGGGACGAGCTATTGCTCGTCCTTGGCTGCCGACATCGCGGGCGCGCTGGACAGGTAAGTGTCCATATTTTAAAAGTCAGCAGCTGCAGTATTTGTAGCTGCTGGCTTTTAAAAAGAAAACTTTGGCGGAACCTCCGCTTTTAGACCTCTTTCGCACATCAGCAGGCTTTACTGCCCCTCAGAGAAGTGATCTGTGATGCAACGCTTTTCAGAGGCAGCTGAGTGGCAGGTTGCAGGCATTCATTCTGCCACCTTCTAAATGCCGGCTTTTTTTTCTCCGATCCCAGTGGGATGGGCATACATTGCCAATTGGCATGCAGTTGCAGCATGGTCCCATTGACTTTAATGGGCAAGTTTGGCAGGCGTAATTTGAGTTAAATTTGCCGCACCATGATGCAGAGTATCACGGTTGGGACAATTTACAGTATACGGACCTCTATGACTGCCATGTTATTTTGTGGGTAGGAGGTTGAGGGACAGTAGAAATAAAATTCAACCACTTTTTACCCCCTACTTTTGTGAACTTAGCCATAGTCATCCAGGTCACCATGGCTCACCTATAACCAAAAATATCAACTTTTGGGTGGGCTGACCCTTTTGGCTCTATTCTCAGCAATACATTCATTATTTTTTGTGTTAAGGCACCATATTTACTATGAACATGCCCTTAGCAAGCTTCAATGCATAGAGAAAAATACCTGAACTTCTTTCAGGCAACTCTGCACACCACAATATACATTCCCAAAAATGTGTTGGAGAGCTTTAAAGTGCAGGTGCATTGGTTAATACTGTATATGTGCATTGAGGTGACTACCATGTTAATGAGTGATAAAACTTTGTTTCTAACGCACATTACCATAAGCGCATTGGTGTGAATCCATTGTGCTGTTGTGTATAGATGATTGATAAGCTTTAACATGATTATTTTCCCAATGCAGTCTCATATGGTTCACGTCAACTCGTATCTGATATAATAATCCATTTATTCCTAATGTTAAGGCCACTTGTGATGTCACAGTAGCATGTTTTTCTATTGAGTAATGTATAAACAAAGCCAGGCATCTAGATTCAAAACACGCTTTTCCACCCACACTCAGCACTGACGCAAGCAAGACAAATGAGGCTCCATGATATTATTACAGCACTGCAACTATTACTAAACAGATAATAAAATATTGAAATAAATATCTCTGTTGCCTAGTTCATCTTCCACAGTGCAAGTCTAATTTCGCATCAATCTCCGAACTAAATTAGAAATAATCAGAATAAAAAAACAAAGCGTATTTTACAGATAATCAGATTCTAAACATTCATTTTGTGAGCTGACATGACATGGTAATGTTCTAAATGTATAATATAATCGATTTAAAAATAACTGGTCATGATTGGACTTGTGCAAGAATCTGAATATTCAGTCTTCCATTATTATAACACACTTGCGTATAAAAGATCTGTGGGCAAATGGAAAAGCTCCCATCCATTCTCTCACCCACTTTGCTCCCTTCCATTCACAGATTTTTTTGCTTTACTGAATCTTCCGTCATGCGCCCCTTGATGGTGCCAATTCTGTGAGTGTAGATTGGTTATCCAGCAATGCCGTCTGTGCCTGCCACTACCTGGTGACCTTGTTGTGATGTCATCACAGCGCCACAGTCTTTTGGAGCCAGAAGAACCTGCTGCTGGACATGCTTGGACAGGTCCATATCACTCAGGCAGCAATGTCGGCACCAGAAGAAAAATCATCCAAGTTCAGCAGTTTAAAACAATTATTATCAACCAGGGTTTCTCCAGAGGTTGCTAGGGGTTCATTGGGCTGTTTTACCTTCCGTCTGATGGTGCCTGTATAAATTTGGGTTCAACGCTACTTGCCAGAGCCCGTGGCTTGACACAAATGATCTTTTTAACTACTGTATCTATAATGGTGGCATTTTGACCATCACTGTAATGCCTTGTACAGACGAGCAAACATGTACGATGAAACCGGTCCGCTGGACCGTTTTCACCGTACATGTCTGCCCGGGGATTTCTGTATGGTGGCTGTACTCACCATCATACAGAAATCCGCGCGTAAACAATACGCGGGGCGTGGCCACGCCGTCGCCGCGACAATGACGCGGCGACGTGGGCGGCCCTTCCAGTTCAATGCTTCCACGCATGCGTCAAAGTCATTCGACGCATGCGAGGAATGGCGGGCGCTCGGACATGTACGGTAGGTCTGTACAGACGACCGAACATGTCCGAGCGGACAGGATTCCAGCGGGCTGTTTTAAAACAAGTCCAGAAATATTTGCCCGCTGGAAAAAGGCCCGGCGGTTGCCTTCTTACTACTAACCACTAATGTGAAGGGCATTTTTTCATTGACCCCCAATGAATTGAAGGTAAAGAAAGGCTGGCAGCAATGGAAGCCCCATAGTAACTCTATGGGTGACGTCACTTCTCAGGCATTTCCCAGCCGTTGTCAGTTCTCTCCTGCACACAACATCCGCCGCTGGAGACCGGACCGTATCGGGGGCAGAACAAGTAAGTACACTGATTTTTACTTTACAGGGTTAGATACAGGGGTTGATTTTTTAAAGGCAAATAGACTGTGCACTTTGCAACACTGCAAGAGCAGTTGCTACAGAGCTTTGTAAATGAGGCAAAGCTCGGCTAAGTTTCATCATCCAATCGTGTGCCAGCAAATTTTTCTATTTTTTTTTAATCTTCCTTGCATGTGATTGGTTATTCTTTGCAAAGGGAATATTTACCTTATTAACTAAGCTCTGAGCAACTGCAATTGCAGTCTATTTGCCTTAGTAAATCAACCCTATTGTGCCTTGAAAAGGTATTCATACCCCTTGACATTTCTCATTTTGTCATGTTACAACCAAAAATATGAATGTATTTTATTGGAATTTTATGTAATAGATCAACACAAAGTGGCACATAATTGTGAAGTGGAAGGAAAATGATAATTGGTTTTCAAAGTTTTTTTACAAATAAATATGTGAAAAGTGTGGTGCATTTGTATTCAGCCCAAGCTTTGAACATCTCACAGAGCACTGTTCAATCCATCGTCAGAAAATGGAAAGAGTATGGCACAACTGCAAACCTACCAAGACATGGCCGTCCACCTAAACTGACAGGCCGGGCAAGGAGAGCATTAATCAGAGAAGCAGCCAGGAGGCCCATGGTAACTCTGGAGGAGCTGTAGAGATCCACAGCTCAAGTGGTAGAATCTGTCCACAGGACAACTATTACTCGTGCACTCCACAAATCTGGCCTTTATGGAAAAGTGGCAAGAAGAAAGCCATTGTTGAAAGAAAGCCATAAGAAGTCCCGTTTGCAGTTTGCGAGAAGCCATGTGGGGGACACAGTAAACATGTGGAAGAAGGTGCTCTGGTTAGATGAGACAAAAATTTACCTTTTTGGCATTAAAGCAAAAACGCTTTGTGTGGCGGAAAACTAACACTACACATCACCCTGAACACACCATCCCCACCGTGAAACATGGTGGTGGTTGCAACATCATGCTGTTGGGATGCCTTTCTTCAACATGGACAGGGAAGCTGGTCAGAGTTGAAGGGAAGATAGATGGAGCCAAATACAGGGCAATTTTAGAAGAAAACCAGTTAAGAGTCTGCAAAAGACTTGAGACTGGGGCGGAGATTCACCTTCCAGCATGACAACGACCAGGGCTCAAGTCCTGCGGGAACGCATGGGAACGGAGTTCCTGCACTTTTTTCACAGTAGGAACTTAGTTCCCTTTGCAGGACTAGAGCAGTCGAGAGCAGCCGAGCCGCCCGATCCAATCCTTCACTAAGTGGCGATGCCCAGCTCGAGTCCCTGTCAGGGGCAGGCGAACCTTAGTAACCCTTTATGTTACTGGCCTCTTCCTGTATATGGATTCATCGGGAAGTGGGCAGGTATTCCGTCACTTCCTCGATGCTGCAATGTCACCAGGGAGCTTTTGTCATTGTTCCCAGGAGACATTGCGGAGGTCTGCTGCAAGTTATCGCGGGATTTAGAAAAAACATGTGGTTTAGTAATTATGCATATGAGCGTATCATTTTTTTTTTTTGGTGGGGAACTGGATCTTGGGTGGGAGTTCCCACACTTTTTTCCCCAGGACTTGACCCCTGACAACGACCCTAAACATACAGCCAGAGCTGCAATGGAACAGTTTCGATCAAAGCATATTCATGTGTTAGAATGGCCCAGTCAAAGTCTTGACCTAAATCCAATTGAGAATCTGTGGCAAGACTTGAAAATTGCTGTCCACAGATGTTCGCCGACCAATCTGACAGAGCCTGAGCTATTTTGCAAAGAAGAATGGGGAAAAATGTCACTCTCTAGCAGGGGTGGACTATCAACCCATCCAATAGGAAATCATGGGGCCCCCCTTTGTCCCAACCCCCTTTAGCTACAGTGGCAGCAGCTGAGGATGTACACATGCTGGGGCAGGAATTAAACCCTCTGTTGCTTTTGGTGGGTGAATGGGGCTCACTCTGCAAACACCCTGCATCCATGTGCAATGCACATAGTTGCAGCATGCTAGTGTGGTAGCATGGCGACAGAGGGCTGGGTGACAGCAAAGGGCTCGGTGACAGCTCGGTGACAGCAGAAGGCTAAGTGACAGCAGAGGGCTGGGTGACAGCAAGGGACTGGGTGACAGCAGAGGGCTGGGTGACAGCAGAGGGCTGGGTGACAGAGGGCTGGGTGACAGAGGACTTTAGCGACAGAGGACTTGGCGACAGAGGGCTGGGTGACAGAGGGCTGGGTGACAGAAGACTTGGCAACAGGGAGCTGGGTGACAGAGGGCTGGGTGACAAAGGACTTGGCGACAGAGGACTTGGCGACAGAGGGCTGGGCGACAGAGGACTTGGCGACAGAGGACTTGGCGACAGAGGACTTGGGAATGAAGGACTTCACAACAGAGGACTTGGCGACAGAGGGCTGGGTGACAGAGGACTTGGCGACAGAGGGCTGGGTGACAGAGGACTTGGCGACAGAGGGCTGGGCGACAGAGGACTTGGCGACAGAGGACTTGGCGACAGAGGACTTGGCGACAGAGGACTTGGCGAATTAAGGACTTGGCGACAGAGGACTTGGCGACAGAGGGCTGGGTGACAGAGGGCTGGGTGACAGAGGGCTGGGTGACAGAGGACTTGGCGACAGAGGACTTGGCGACAGAGGGCTGGGTGACAGAGGACTTGGCGACAGAGGACTTGGCGACAGAGGGCTGGGTGACAGAGGACTTGGCGACAGAGGACTTGGCGAATGAAGGACTTCAAGACAGAGGACTTGGCGACAGAGGGCTGGGTGACAGAGGGCTGGGTGACAGAGGACTTGGCGACAGAGGACTTGGCGACAGAGGGCTGGGTGACAGAGGGCTGGGTGACAGAGGACTTGGCAACAGAGGACTTGGCGACCGAGGACTTGGCGACAGAGGGCTGGGCAAAAGAGGGCTGGGCGACAGAGGACTTGGCGACAGAGGACTTGGCGACAGAGGGCTGGGCGACAGAGGGCTGGGCGACAGAGGACTGGGCGACAGAGGGCTGGGTGACAGAGGACTTGGCGACAGAGGACTTGGCGACAGAGGACTTGGCGACAGAGGACTTGGCGAATGAAGGACTTGGCGAATGAAGGACTTGGCGAATGAAGGACTTGGCGAATGAGGACTTGGCGACAGAGGGCTGGGTGACAGAGGACTTGGCGACAGAGGGCTGGGTGACAGGGGACTTGGCGACAGAGGACTTGGCGACAGAGGACTTGGCGAAAGAGGGCTGAGTGACAGAGGACTTGGCGACAGAGGGCTGGGCGACAGAGGGCTGGGCGACAGAGGGCTGGGCGACAGAGGGCTGGGTGACAGTGGGCTGGGTGACAGTGGGCTGGGTGACAGAGGACAGCAGGCAGAGGACTGGGAGAAATTGGGTTGGAAACTTACATTCAGGACAGTGCTACAGGAAAACCAGATACCATCTTGATCTTTGTCAGCTAACAGAACTTTTTTACTTCTATGTAAAAGTCTAAAGATAGAAGTAATAAAGTTGACAAAGCTCAACACGGTATCTGTTTTTTCCTGTAGCACTGTCCTGAGTGTAAGAAATCGAGCAGAGACGTTTTCAACCCAATTTCTCTCAGTCCAGTGGCTGCATACAAAAAAAACAGCATTTTTAGAGGCTTTTTTTTACCTCCGTGTTGCTCTGCCCAAAACAGAAGGACCTGAGGCCGGCCGCTCCGCCCCACCAGTGACAGGTTGGGTCACCCCTGGCCTGGCCACACCCCCTCACGAGTCCCGACCATTTACAATAAAGGAGGCGGGCCAGCTCCTCAGCACCAATCAGAGCCCTGAGCCGCAAAACAGCTCTGCAGCTGGGGGAGCCGGGGGAGGGATCTATCAGTGTACTGCATCATGCGATAGTTCCCTCCCTGTGCCCCTGCGTGATCCCTGGCCGGCAGCATACATTCTCTCTCCCTACACACACTCCCGCAGGTAGCGGCGCGCCGGCCCTGCATAGGGCCCTAGGTGAACGTGGGGCCCCTGGGCTGTGCCCAGGCGTGCCCGCTTACAAAGATGGCCCTGCCCTGGAATGAGAACAGGGAGGGGCCCCTGAGATGAGGAGAGAGAGGAGTTCCTGGTATGAGAGTAGAGTGGGGTCCTGGGATGACAGAGAGGGAGTCCTGGAATGAGAGCAGAGAGGGGTCCTGGGATGAGGGCAGAGAGGGGTCCTGTGATGACAGCAGAGAGGGGGTCCTGGGATGACCGCAGAGAGGAGGTCCTGGAATGACAACAGAGAGGGGGGTCCTGGGATGAGAGCAGAGAGGGGGTCCTAGGATGAGAGCAGAGCAGGGGTCAAGGGATGAGTGGCAAGTGGCATATTTTTTATTTAGGGAGGGGTATAAGAATATCTGCTGGGGGGTGTGGGGGGTGCTTTCCCCTCCAAATACACCCCAACACATAGCCTTTTATCCTCTTGCCTCCCCCATCACTTTTACAGGTGTGCATCCATGTTACCTGACAACAGACCTCTTAGGCTCTGAGGAAAGGGGTACGCCCCAGAAACGTTAGCCGTTCCGTCGCTAAAGGGTACCATTGATCCTCGGTATCATCATATCTTGCTGACAGGGACCAAGATGACTGGTCTGATCAATTGATTAAGCTGTATCTAAACTCTCGTTTGTGAGTATAAATTACTTGTTTTTATTAAAATAAAAATCTCTTATGTTTTTTTCTCTTAGTTTATGAACACCCATGGTTCAGAGGAGGGCTGCAAGACCTGTGATTCTATCTCACGATTGGACTGCATTACCCCATAACAAAACACCAGAGTGCAGGAGAATTTTTTGTATTATTTCATCCATGTTACCCGCCACCCCTTCCTGGTTACTGTGTCCCCCTCCCCTATCCATAAATTATACACAGACCTCAGATAACCAGTGCGGCTCTTGTTTCTCCTTCCTAGCTCCTCCTCCTGTCTGTATACATTGGAGCCGACAATGAGAATCCTCGGTGAGCTCTTTCTATGTCGTGTGCAGGCTAAGTGGGGAGAGATGTCAGTGTCGGCTGCTGCAGAGGGACGATCACTGCGTGGGGAGCCTGGGCAGCAGGGCCGATCCACCCTATAGGCTCACTATGCAAGCCGCTTAGGGCCCCGCAAAGCTGCAGGGGGCCCCCCAAAACGGACAGGTGGACTGTTTTCATCCGCCTGGCCCCGCCTGGTGAGAAGTCATTTTTGGCAACCTCACCCCGCTTCTTAACTTGCTGGCTGCATGGGAGAAGAGGTAAGAAGTCAGCACCCCCGCCTTCTCACGTTAATGTAAGATGTCAGTTCCGATAGCAGAACACCCCCTCCCCCTGCTTCTCAATTTTAATATTTAATGTGACATGTCACTGTCGGCAGTGCCCCCCCCCCCACTTCTCAACTTTAATGTGACATGTCATTTTGCTTAGGGCCCCAGGGAGGTCAGGATCGGCACTGCTGGGCAGAGATGTCGGGAAGGTGTCCTAAGTGCCCACACCAGCGTGCTCCTATCAGGCCAGTTACTGGAGCTCAGTGCTGAAACTTGTTTCGGCACTGGGCTCTGGGATCAGCACAGATTCCTTGGGATGGAGGTACCAGGAGCCTCTCATGGAGCCCCCTACTGGGCCCGGCCCTCGGGAAGTGCTCAAGTACCCTAATAGTCAGTCCACCCCTGCTCTCTAGATGTTCAAAGCTGGTAGAGACATACTGTACCCAAAAAGACTTGCAGCTGTAATTGCAGAGAAAGGTGGCTCTACAAAGTATTGACTACAAATGCACACCACACTTTTCACATATTTATTTGTAAAAAACTTTTGGAAAGCATTTATCATTTTCCTTCCACTTCAAAATTATGTGCCACTTTCTGTTGGTCTATCTATCACAGTGTTTCTCAACTCCAGTCCTCAAGGCGCCCCAACAGGTCATGTTTTCAGGCTTTCCATTATTTTGCACAGGTGATTTGATCAGTTTCACTGCCTTGGTAATTACCACAGCCATTTCATCTGAGGGAAATCCTGAAAACATGACCTGTTGGGGCGCCTCGAGGACTGGAGTTGAGAAACACTGATCTATCATATAAAATCCCCAAAAAATGTATTTACTTTTGGATGCAACATGACAAAATGTGGAAAATCTAAAGGGGCATGAATACTTTTTCAAAGCACTGTAGATAAGTCTTAGAATGTGTCATAAAGTAGGATTCGAGTTAGTTTCATTTTTGCCTACACTTCCACTTTAAGAGTAATGTAAAGAACTACAGGCTATGTTATGTATTCTCAGGTGCACTGTGTGAGGTGGGAATGTTAACAGGCCAGCAACTGTTAGATTTTAGATGACTCTTGGCAATTCAGCGAAAAAAGAGGGGGATGCAATCCTGCACAAGTCTAAGGGCTCTTTCACATGTACGGTCCGCCCGTTGGGCTCCACTTTGCTCAGCAGGGGATCAATCTGCTGATCCCCGCTGAGTAGGTGGATGACAGGTCCGTCCCCGCTCACTGTGTGTAGATGGACCTGTCAGAGCTCCTCTCTCATCTATGGGAAGTTCGGATGAAAACAGTCCACCTGTCCGTTTTGATCTGATCCAATCTGGTCCGATCCTCCAGACGGATGGAAAATAGGGTCACCATCCGTCTAGATTTCACGGACAGGATTGGATCGGCAGATGTCAGCAGACATGTCACCGCTGACATCCACAGCTCCATAGAGGTGAATAGAGTGTCCGATCAGATCCGCCTGAAAAACTGACAGGTGGACCTGATCGAAAAGCTTGTCTGAATGGGCCATAATACTTTATTATTCAGATTGTTGCATTAGCAAAGTTGAGAACTGCAACAAACACTGATATTTCAGTTCTAGTTTCCTGCCAAGTCATGTTGGTTTCTTTATTGTTGAATTCCCAGTTTGTTATATTAGTTTTGGGAAGAGCCTTAAAAATGTAAAAATGTTTGGTCCAACATCAGGGATGCCCAGGCAAGTTTAAAGCGGAGTTCCGGCCACAATTTCACTTTTTAAATATAAATACCCCTGTAATACACAAGCTTAATGTATTCTAGTAAAGTTAGTCTGTAAACTAAGGTCCGTTTTGTTAGGTTGTTACAGCATTTAGACACTTTATAAAATAGAAATTGACTGGGGCCATCTTAAGTGTGGGCATCATGAAGCCAGACTGTATGACTTCCTGGATTTCAGCCTTGCAGATCTCGCACATGCTCAGTGCTGCACAAGCAGTGTAATAGGTTTCAGATCAGGTTTCAGCACCTGTACTGTCCAAGTCACATGATTCTTTGAGACTGGGGAGTGCACAGACTCCTGGAAAGTTACACCCACTACATTCCCAGGAGTCTGTGTGGTTTAGGTTAGGAAGCTTAAGCACCTAGGTGCAGGAAGAGGGAAGATTAACTATTCTGCCTAGCAACAACACTTTGAAGGCATCTAAAAAAAAAAATCTTTTCGTAAAGGACTAATGACATTTTTTTAAAACTACTGATGTAATGTTATATTTATGGGTGGAACTCCACTTTAATAAAATCTGGGACAGGTGGGTGAAGGATTCCTCCACACATGTGGATTAGGTGAAGCTCCCCCCTTTGCTGGACTTGCTAATACCTTTCCCCCCCGCTCTCCCACCCACTCCCGGGCAGTAAGATGCACCTATTGCATGGTCGGAGGCCGGCTGTGTTCTCCGCCACACTGAAGAAGCGAGTCCTCAAGTATAATCGCTACATACGGCTAGTGTGAACGGCTGGTGTGTTATGGTTTTTAGCAGGCAGCAATGACTGGGGTTGTTTCCACTGTAGATTTGACATGTCAGATGTTTTACTCCTCTGTTTGGTGCTCGTTGCACCCTGTTAACTGTATGCAACTTCCATTTTTGACTATTATCCTCAATAAACTTTATTTTTGATAAAAATGGATAGTCAGGCTATAAAAGTTTTGTCATATGTGAACACAACGTCTGATTTTCTCTTAATTAGTACAGTTTTCGTCTGAAAAAAAAATCCTAAGCGCAAGACTATGCATGATCAGAAACGAAAGAACACATACAAAACAATTTAACACATTACATCACTTCTGAATTTGAATTTAGTCAGACGAAAATTTTCGTATGTTGAGTAACCTCTTCACTTTCAATATGAGACTAGTATGCAGCAAAAATTGAATGCAATGAAAATTCGTCCGATAATCTGATCCTGAGTACCAGGCTTTAATCTCCAACAGCAAAACAGAAATATTTTTTTTTTTTAGTAAAGTGGGGAAGTTTGAAAACTCAGTTGATATCTTATTGCTGTCTGTGTCCCTGCTGCAGATTTTCCCTCAATATCTAAATAATAGTCAAACCTTCAGAAACGGGGGTTCTAATTCCTTATTTTTATATCAAATAAAATTAAATGTTTTGGCTGTACATACACTTTAAAGAATAAGGCCCGGATTCAAGAAGCACTTGCGCCGACGTTTCGCGAGATACGCCGTTGCGCCGTTGTATCTGTGCGCCGGACCCACAAGCTGAGATACGCCTAAAAATAGGCTTCACCTCACCGACGTAACTTGCCTACGCCGTCGGCGCATATTTACACTGGACGCATGTGGCGCTCCCATTGATTTTGTATTCAAATAAGGGAAATACGGCGATTCACGAACGTACGTGTGCCCGGCGCATGCTATACGCGGTTTGCGTAAGTTGTACACCCGGCGTAAAGTTATTCCCCATAAAGGAGGTGTAACTCAGCAGCATCCATGCAGAGGGCTACACCAGGGAACTCAAGCCGTCGTATTTTACGTTGTTTACATTGGATGTGAATATGGCTGGGCGTAGGTTACGTTCACGTCGTAGGCAATGTCCAGTCGTATCTTAGGCAGTTGTTCCGACGTGATTCTGAGCATGCGCACTGGGATGCGTCCACGAGACGGTGCATGCGCCGTTCGTTAAACGTATCTGTCTGGCGCTCGGCCCGTGATTTGCATGGGGTCACGCCTCATTTGCATGGCTCACGCCCACTTCCACATACGCCGGCTTGCGCCTAGGAAACCCAGCGCAGTTTTGGTAGCACTGGCTTTGTGAATACAGTGCTTGCCTCTCTGCGCTGCGTCGGCGTAGCGTAAAGGAGATACGCTACGGCGGCATAAATATGCGCCGCTGTATGTGAATCCGGGCCATTATGTTATGTACAAGGTGGTATCAAAAAGTTTCCAGACTAGTTTTGTAACACACCAACAGATGGCAGCACAAGGCTGCATGCACAGTCACAGGGAGCACCAACCTTCATAAGTCAGTGTGCCAAAAGACATCATCCTGTGTACATCGGGAGCTGTGCAACTGGTGCTATTCTGACCATGTGCGTTATCACGTCTGCTATTTTAGTTAGAACAAAGAGAAAACGTGAAATTCTGTGTGAAACTGGAAAAACCCGCCACAGAGACGTTTGACATGATTCAGCAAGTTTACAGTGATGCTGCATTAAGTCATTGGTAATAGTGGCACACGCGATTGTTCTCTGATGTTCATGATGCACAATTGCTGAATGGTTTTGACATTTTAAGGGGTTGAGCTTGTTGAAGGTCTTCCTGATCTCTCATCGTCTTCCAGTGACGTTCTTCCGCTCCTGAAGTGGGCGTGTTACTTTTTGATACCACCCTGTATAGGAAAAACCTTGCTCCTTGACCAACCTGTGCAAGGCTGATGCAGTATTTAGCAGAAGAGGAAAGAAAAGCACTCCATAGGAAGATCGGGATAGTAAATGGGAGGTTTAGGCCAGCCAGGTATAGAGTGAATAATGAGCAGCCTGATGGAGGCCCGACACCTATTCTCATCCCAAAGTATGCTGCCCAATAGGGGCATGTTTTAGGAACAGTCATCCTTTACAAAATTACCCAGAATGCACTGCTCTGTTTTGTGTAACATGGGACAGGACTTTAGGGCCAGTTTAACGTAGAATCGCGGCGGCGTAACGTATCCTAGATACGTTACACCACCACAATTTTTCATCGCAAGTCCCTGATTCACCAAGCACTTGCGATGAAAACCTATGTGTGCCATTTAAATTAGGCGCGCTCCCGCGCCGGACCTACTGCGCATGCTCCGTTTCCTAACTCCCGCCGTGCTTTGCGCGCCGTGACGTAATTTTTTTGAGCGGCGACGCGTGTAGCGTACTTCCGTATTCCCGGACAGCTTACGCAAATGACGTTGATTTTTAAATTTCGACACAGATACGACGGCCATACTTTAGACAGCAATACACTAGCTGACTAAAGTTAAGGCACCAAAAAAAAAGTGTAACTTTGCGACGGGAAACTAGACTAGCGGCGACGTAGCGAACGCGAAAAACCGTTGTGGATCCGCCGTAACTCCTAATTTGCATACCCGATGCTGGTTTACGACGCAAACTCCCCCCAGCGGCGGCCGCGGTACTGCATCCTAAGATCCGACAGTGTAAAACAATTACACCTGTCGGATCTTCTGGCTATCTATGCGTAACTGATTCTATGAATCAGTCGCATAGATAGAAACAGAGATATGACGGCGTATCAGGAGAAACGCCGTTGTATCTCATTTGTGAATCTGCCCCTTACTTCCTACAAAGTGTTTCCTATTGTGCAGGATCCCAGCAGGCATATCACTCTCTCCCCCCAGAACAGCTTCGAAAAGTTGGGATTTGCAACTTAGCTAACCTTCAACTAAAAACAGTAGTGCAACACCTTGACAGAAATAAGAAAAATGTTTATAAAGTCCAATGTCCAAAAATTATATATTTAAAAATGTATTTAATTTGACTTCCAAAAATAAGAAAAAGAACAGATAACAAAAAAAACATCACGTGTCTTAACTCTTCATGCAAAAGTGAACATCTACCATCAGGTGAAGGTCCTGCTCACCTCAATTATTGTGATAACACGCTAATCAATATTATCCCACTATTGCTGTTGATTTTGGTTCACCACTCATATCCTCCTTGATTTACACAGGGCCACCATCTCATCCACCTACCGAAGCACTCCACAGACGTTATATAAATTTTTTTTATTTCTGTCAAGGTGTTGCGCTACATTGTTTTCGGTTTAAACTATATGAAGTATTCTGAAATCACTGCACAGTGTTTAGCTTAGCAACACATATATTAATGTTAATTATTTTGTTTGTTAGTATTTATTAGCACTTATTGTTAATTGCACTAATTGTGATTATCGTATTAACTTAGCTAAGTTGCCTAACCAAAGTGAGTTCTCCATAGTATTTATCGCACTTTTTTAAAATCAGGGGAAAATCGCATGTGCGTGTTATACGCTGATCACGGCTCTATGTAATTCAGTGGCGCTCGCTCCCCCTCTTCCCTCGGAGACAACAGGGATGATCTGACAATGAAAGGTAAGACTGCAGATTGGCACTGAACAGGCAGGGCATTTTGGTAAATGTATAGGCTGCAGATGGGCACTAATCAGGCTGCAGTGAGGAGCAATGTTGCAGATGGGCACAGATCAGGCTGCACTAAAGCTGCAGATGGGCACAGATCAGGCTGCATTGATGCTCAGATACCATCATTTTGCTTCAAAGTGGTGTATTAAAAAAAAAATGTTTTCCTGAAACTTCCCTCTTAAATTGGGGTGCATGTTATACGCCAGCGCTTGTTATACGCCGATAAATACGGTACTTCTATGAAGAATCGTCTACACTAGAGGGTGTAGCGCCACACTGTATCACGTGCTCTCTTGGGGATTTCTTCATAGGAATATAGCCAAAAAAGCAGCAACCAATTTCTGGGACACTAAAAGCTTGGCTGAAATAACACATTCACAGCAATGCTGGAAGTAATTGGGAAGGATTTCGCCACATGGATTCTACAGTAGGTAATATTTAAGCCCTAGAAGGGGATAAAGTACTGCCATGACCGCACTAAAAGCAGGTTCATTTATTCTGGGAAGATGCTCTATGAGAGTGTACTAACATGAACATTTCTTTTGCCTAAAATAACCAATCAGAATCCTTGTTTTATTCTCAGACTGTGACATAAATAACAGCTGGACACTGACCGGTGGCCTTAAGCTCACATTTCTGGACACACCTTCGGATTTTTCAACAAATAAATGCACATATAAACAGAATATTCAATAAAATAAGATAGAAAAACCTACCATTGCTTGTTGTTATGATGTCAAGGCAGCCTATTGCAACATGCAAAAAGGATAAAAAGAATACTTAAAGTTCTTTTAACCACAGCCAAGTAGATCAGACACCAAACAAAAATGGCCAACGACCAACAGTACTCCACTGACAATAGACCACTGTGTACTACAGGAGAGGGACCACAAACACAGACAAGCACAACAATCACAGATAAGATGCAACAACACTATCACAAGTGGAAAACGGAGAAAAATAAATAATATACACAAAGTGATGCTTATTTTTTTCCTTTTAAGTTCTACTACGGTAATTTCATATTATGGATTGTCATTCTAAATTGTATGTTCCAGGGCTCTGCATGTAAAAGAAGAACTAAACAGAGCCTTTCTTATATTATTGTATATATACAATAAATATACTATAAGCAGAGTTACTAGCACACCCACATTTTTAATACAAAGATTATTTTATATTGAAATTAGTAAAGATATTACAAGGGTCTAAAGGGATAGTACAAATGGCATTAAATATACAAAGTATCAAAAAATGCAATATACAAAAATGGCAGCATGCAATGCGTAATACATCCAACACAACGTCATGCAATAAATAAGCATAAAAAACATGGCCACAAAAGTATGGTACAAAAGTATGGCAAATGTGACAATAAAATGAGGTTGAATATCTGATGTTTCAAAGTGCTTAGACACCCTTTCCCAAAGAGTAATTAATAAAGAAAGGGAATGAAGTCCTCTTTAAAAAGATGGTGCGCACTAATCCAAGTAGTTTGACAATTAGGAAAAAATCTATGATGCAATGGGGGTTATTTACGAAAAGGAAAACTCACTTTGCACTGCAAGTGCACTTGAAAGTGCACTGAAAGTGCCATTGGAAGTGCAGTTACTGTAGATCCAAGGGGGACATGCAAGGAAAATAAAAAATATAATTTTAGCTTGTACATGTTTGGAGGATAAAATCAGCAGAGCTTCCCCTCATTTCAGATCTACCCCTCAGATTTACAGCGACTACATTTCCAAGTGCACTTGCAGTGCACTTGTAGTGTAAAGTGGATTTGCTTTTTCGTAAATAACCCCCAATGAGTAGAAAGATATGTATGAGGACTTAAAGCGGAGCTCCACCCAAAAATGGACCTTACGCTTTTCGGAACCCTCCCCCCTCCGGTGTCACATTTGGCACCTTTCAAGGTATTTGCACCCACTTCCGGGAATACGGGACTGCGGAAGACACGCCTCTACCCGCAGCCCCCGCTGTCTTCTGGGAAATACACTGTTCCCAGGAGAGAGCGGGGACCTTGGCTGACGTCCTTGGCTGACGTCATCGCGGGCACGCTGGAAAGGTAAGTGTCCATTTTTTTTAAAGTCAGCAGCTGCAGTATTTGTAGCTGCTGTTTTTTTTTTTAAAAAATGGTGGAACCTCTGCTTTAAGACAAAAAAATATATAAATAAAGACAAAAAACACACATAGACCTGAAAAGAAAAATCACTAGCAAAAATTTTAAATGACCTCTACCCCTCACACATTAAAAAACTGACAACGTTGTCAATCCAATAAAAAAACAGAGTCCGGACAATAACACTGACAGAATTAAATGACAAATCACCCATTAAAAACATGACCACAATCCATTCACACACATTTAAAAAGGAGCATATAATGCCTTGTACACACGAGCGGAATTTCCGATGGAAAAAGTCAGACGGAAGCTTTCATTGGATATTCTGTCCGTGTGCCCCATCGGACCTTTTCCACCAGAAATTCAGACGGAATTAGATAGAGAACATGTTCTCAATTTTTCAGATGAAAAAAAATTCTATAGGACTTTCTGTTCGTCTGGATGCAATTCCGACGGACTAAAAACCATGCATGCTCGGAAACAACTCGACGCATGCTCGGAAGCATAGAACTTAATTTTCTCTGCATAAGTGTCATAGCAAAATATATTCATTAAATCGTGGAGGGATCATTGTATACAAAAGCTAGGCAATTTGTAAGATAGTAACAAAGTAACAAAAAGTATTTTAGCTAAATACAATGTTTCTTATGACCTGAGCTGATGTGTTTATTGCTTTGTTACTCTGTTTTGGTGATTTCTCATTTAATTCTGTCAGGGTTATTGTCTGGACTCTTTTTTTTATTGGATTGACAACATTGTCAGTCTTTTAATGAGTGAGGAGTGGAGGTCATTTTGAATTTTTGCTACTGTAGCAATGATTCTTCACAGCTTTATGTGTGGTTTTTGTCTTAAGTCCCACTAAAGTTATTTTTCTACTCATTATATCATAGGTATTTTCCTAATTGTCAAACTACTTGGATTAGTAAGCACCATCTTTTTTAGAGGGGACCTTATCCCCTTTTTTTATTAATTACTGTGTCGTTAAGATGCATTAATTCCACACCTTAATTGGTGAGTTAGAGGACAGAATACCGGGCCTCCCCTTTTTTTGGATATTGCCTTGAGCGATACCTTAACCATTTGATTTTCTTGTCCCTTTCCCAATGAGGAACACCTGAAACATCAAATATTGTACCTAATCTTTTGTGCTTAGACCCATATCTTAAGGAGGATCTCCTTGGAAAATGAGTCTAAGAATCCCACATAGTTGAAAATTGACCAATTTTTTGGTCACATTTGCCTGACTTTTGTATCTGTTGTGGCCACTATCTTTGGAATGCTTTTTATATGCATGACATTGTGTTGGATGTATTAAGCATTAAATGCTCCCATTTTTGTATACTGCACTTAATTGACACTTTGTACATTTGATACTGTATGCACT
Organism: Rana temporaria; assembly: GCF_905171775.1. NCBI lineage: Eukaryota > Metazoa > Chordata > Amphibia > Anura > Ranidae > Rana > Rana temporaria. The sequence goes on along the minus strand of NC_053489.1, from coordinate 631,123,367 downwards.
ATTCCTTTAGAGCTTTGCTACTGTACTTATACTACTTTACTACTACTAGCTCTACTACTTTCAATGCAAAATTATTCCTTGTATCAAAATTTGTGTGGGCTAAGAGCCCATTCACACAGGGGCAACACAACTTCTAGCACGACTTTGGGAGGCAACTTGGACACGACTGAATCATCAGGCAACTTACAAGGCAACTTCAAGTTGCCTCCAGGACAGGAGACTTTCCAGTGGCCAATCAAACAACAATCAGCTCTGTGGGAGGGAGGGGTTTGCCTGAGAAATGTATGTTATCTTCCTGTATTGTTGCTTCAGTTAACCTCCCTGGTGGTATGATTCTGTCTGAAAAAACATGCTGAAAGCGGTACAATTATTTGCAAGGAAATTTGGTGTTTTATACTGTAGGCCTGTAATTTTTAGGAATAACTCACTTAAATCTGACCAAACAAGAATCTAATAGGCATCCCGGGTATGAAATTTTTTTAAAAACAAAATTTTAAATTATAATATAATAAATAATTATAAATAATTATAGCAAGTAATAATATAATTAAAATAAAAATTATTCAATAATGTAATCAACTCAAAATCACTGAAATTTGCTCAGTTGCAGAATTGTCGCTGTCATTATTTTTTTTTTTTATGACGAATTTCCCCACAAATCGCTATCGCACATTTCTGCAAGTGATTATAATTTATTATCGCTGTTTTCTAGCTGATCTAAAACCATTTTTGACATAAAGGGACACTTTTGGACAATCTACAGTTTTTAGGCAGAAATTAAATTTTTTATTTTTATAAAAAAAAGAACATGCAGGACACTGGGCAGACCACTAGGGACAAGGGGGGTGTGTATTTTTTACATACAGTACTGTAATCTATAAGATTAGAGTATAATGTATGTAAAGTGTTTGTTTACTTTTTTGAATTTGGCGCCGTTCTCCGCTCCCGTGCGTCGTAACGTCGCAGGGAACGGAGATCGGCGGCACACGGAGACTGTGAATCGAGCGAGGAGGTCCCGCTCGCTCACACAGCGGGGTGGCATCGCTGGATCCAGGGACAAGGTGAGTAACTTGCCTGTGGATCCAGCGAGAAGGTAAGCCGCGCCGCTGCACACTCTGCACGTCCACCCCGAGCGTGACTCGGGGTTACCGATCCTAGCATAAAAAATCAACCCCGAGTCACGCTCGGGTTTACCGCCAGGGAGGTTAAGATAGTGATCCGACTTCTGAGGCGACTTCCATTGAAATCAATGGCTACAAGTTGCCTAGAAGTCGGATTGAAGTAGTACAGGAACCTTTTCTAAAGTCGGAGCGACTTCAGTAGTGTACATTAAAGCCTCATACACACGATCAGTCCATCTGATGAGAACGGTCTGAAGGACCGTTGTCATAGGTTAACCGATGAAGCTGACTGATGGTCCGTCGCGCCTACACACCATCGGTTAAAAAAGCGTTTGTGTCAGA